>NW_021604645.1:1336557-1369965 GCF_004785775.1 Grammomys surdaster | reverse complement strand
GAAGAAGAAGAAGAAGAAGAAGAAGAAGAAGAAGAAGAAGAAGAAGAAGAAGAAGAAGAAGAATATTAGTGATGACAATAAATCAGACATTAGTATGTGCTTCTAATCTCAGGAAATTTAGAAGAAAGCAGAACATGTAGACATTAAGTGAGCTGTATGTTTTAAGATCCTAAAAAAGAAATGTCTGACATGGCAGTCTTAATCTCATCTGAGACCTGAAGTTTATAGAGGGATAACCAGAAAGAAAGGGAGTAAAGTATTACAGGTACAAAATACAAGTGAAAGGTTCAGTATGGTTACACGGGAGAAAGTGAAATAGTAGACATAAAGAATCTCCTCAGTGTACTTTCTGGAGATAATTGTACTTTCATCTCAGCTATGTATATTTCTCCTTGAAACACTCTTCTGTCAAAAATGATTTCTTCCTAATTCAGAGCCTGCCTGTTATATTGCCTTTCATCATCATCTATTAATTTACTAATTAAAGTACTAATTTTATTATACCTAGCAAGACATGAGTATCTTTTAATTTTTATTTCATCATTTATTTCATGTCTTCTTTTACTAGACTATCATCCCTCTGAAGGTAGAGTCCTTTTCTATCTCATTCATATCTTACATCTTCATTAAATCACTTCTCATGGTTAACATCTATACAATAGGATGAGTTTGGATAGAAGTACACAAACGTGAAGTCTGTACCACAATTTCTGCCATAAAACTACCAATTACTGTCAAAAAAGGCTTTCTGTCCTCTTATTTACTATTTCTTATTGAGGATATTTATTATAGCATCGACCCTCCTAGAAAAGTATTCAACATACAATTGAGTATGGTCCACAAGTACTATGTTATCCTATAGATCTCTAAGAGTTTCTTACTTGTATCCACAAGAGTTACATTTAATATTTGGTCACTGAACTGTTTGCTTACTACTTCTTTGGAATTATTTGGGTAGGGTAATTGTTGAATAACATTGGATAGATTGTCAAAGCCTTCAGAAATGTCCAGGAATCAAACTGTAGGGATAAAAATCCTACCTGGAATTGAATGCTTTTGGGATTAGCATTCTAGCCATATATTTTTTTTTTTTTTGGTTTTTCGAGACAGGGTTTCTCTGTGTAGCCCTGGCTGTCCTGGAACTCACTCTGTAGACCAGGCTAGTCTCGAACTCTCGAACTCAGAAATCCACCTGCCTCTGCCTCCTGCCATTTACTTTTAATGTCTAAAATTACTTGGAGAAATAGAGACACATTAACAATTCTGTACACAGTAGGTGGGACATTATTTTTTCTGACAATAATGATGCATTTGAATTGCTACTTTATTTCCATTACTTGTAAGATTTGGAATTAACATCAACAAAATTGGAATTAATAATAAAATTGGTGAATTGTCAATTTTACTCTTTCATAAGCTGGGGTTCTTACATACCCATTCTTTGTTTCATTAGAGTGTCATTACTACAGCATAAAACATTTTAATTAACTTTAGAAACATTTTATCTGTTTCCTGGTATTTTGCATGAGACATACGACAAGGTGACTTCCCTCATTTCTGAGGAGTTCTACATAGAAGCATGTTGACTGCTATCTAAAATCTGGAGCTTTTCTAAGCAGTGCCAACATAATTTTACTAAGTACTGAGCACACATCCCACTTTGTTCTAAGTATTAGGAGAGACTTTAAATAGTGCAAGAAAGAATTCAACTCTAATATTGCAATTACTTAATCTACAGGTATATTAAGCCCACCTTTTGTAAACTTGAATGGATTGTTTACTCTAGACTTGGTACTCCTAAAAATAGCCTGTAAGGCTTCACATTTGCCAGTTGTCTAAAATGGCCTGTGGAGCATTTGCATGCTGTTTCAGCTGATCCTTTTTCTTTTTGGGTCTTAGATAGCATCTTCTCTTTCCTAAAAGATTGGGAAATAGTTTTGCTCAGCCATCTACTCCTAGTTTCGTTCCATTTATTTGACTGCTATTGTGTTCTGTTTTTTTTTTTAAGTCTTATTTCTTACCTAGTGCAATAAGGAAATGTTTTTATGCTATCCTTTATGCATCCTATCATTTCTTTCTGCTCATCCTTAGGGATCTAACCTGATTTTCAAATTTTTATTGTTTTCCTGTTTCACCTTCAGGTCACTGTTTTGTTCTGGATTTTAGCCAACTTGGCATCTGGTTGCCTTTTTTATTTTTTTAAAAAAAAAAGCTCTGAAATTTGATATCAGACTAAAATGACTTCACTCTGTTGTGCATCTTTTATGTCCCATTAAAACAAATTTCCAAATAACTTCTTCTATAGCTACCCAGGAGCTGGGCTTGTACATGAAAATAGCTTTTTGGTTGTCCTTATAAACATTCATTTTATCTAGAGCCAGCTTTTCAAGGGGGCAGAATAATGGGACATGCTTTTTGAGTCTACTTTTAGTCTGTCCATTCAGATTGCCATAAAATATCATAAAATGCATTCTTCAAACACAGGTACTTTTTTTCTAATAGTTTTGAGGACTTGATGTTGAAGACTAAGGTATAAGCATGGTCAGTTTCTATTGAGTGCTCTTTTCTTCATTTGTATTAGACAGCCCTCTCCCACTGTGTCTTCATGTAACAGAGAGAGAAGAGGAAAGAAGATGAGAGAGGAGTGGAGAGGAGGCTTGGAGGGCAACTCTCTGGTGTCTTTTGGCATAAAAGCAGTAATCCATCATGAGGACCTCACCTTCATGACCTTAACAAAACTAAATCTCACCCCTCCAAAAAACCTTATAAGAATTTTGGAAACAGATACATAATTTATTTCACAGTGTATCCCAGGTCTGTTTTTTTAAGTGTTGAGAAAACAGTGAGACTAGCCTGTCTCTTTAAAATGAGATAAGGGTAGAATGCTAGGAAACACAGCCATTGTTGATTACCTCTTAGGATCATGTTAGATGATTTTTGGTTTCTGTGGCAGAACACTTGAGATAAACAATTCATAGCAAGGAAGGTTGATTTGGGTTCATGATTTCAGAGGGTATGTTAGTAGTAAATTGGCACAGTCTCTATGGGCTTGTGGCACAGCAGAGGATCAGGGTGGAGAGAGCATAATAGAACAGAGCTTCTCAAATCATGGGGAAAAGGGAAGGCAGCAAAAAAGGCTAGAGACAAAATATATTCTTCAAATGCATGCCCCCAGTGACCTACTCCACCAATCAGACCCCATTTTCAATAGGTTCAAACAACTCCCAATATTTCATCCACGTGTAAATCTACCAGTGGGTTAGTCCATAAATTAGTTGATAGCAATCATGATCTAGTCAATCAGTTGGCAACCAAAACTTTAGCATGTGAGACTTTGAGGAACATGTCAGATCCAAACCCTAACAGATCACTATTGGGAAGCTGCATTAAGAACAATGGAGCCAAATAATTGGAACTTATTTCTCAGTTAGCATTTCCTAACTGAATCTTAGGCTGATTACTCACTGTCTCTGTGCCTTGGATTTATTCATGTATAAAATGGCTATAATAATAGTACTTACAGGTTGCTGTTGGCAGTGATTGACTTGAACATAAATTTGCTAAAATACCAGGCATGTAGTTTGCTGTTTACTAAATTGTTTACTAATTGTTATCATTACTAATATGCATACTCTATTCTAACCTCACGGTTGATTCTGGTTCTTTATTGACTCAGAAGTTGCCAGTGTAGGGCTGGGGATGTGAGTTAGTGGTAGAAGTATGTAAAAGTCCTGAGTTTATTTCTAGCTTCATAAAGTATCACAAGTATTCATCCATTCTCTCCACAATCTTCTTTGGTAGCAGTTAATACTGAAGTAGAAGTTTGTTTCCTTCTCTTCTTACAAAAGGTCTGAGTGAGAATCTAGGCAAGTAAGGGCCTCAAGCCTGATATCAAGAACAGTATAGATTATTGGATACTGCCTAGGGAGGTCAGAAGTTGGATGAGCTAGATAGAGATAAATTTCTTGGACCATAGATTTGGAAACATGATGCATCTTACAAGAGTCAAGAGGATGTCCATAAAAAAAATACTTAGGAGGTAGGTCTACAAGCTGTTTGACACTGGAAAGCAGCTAAAAATACGATACTAAAAGTGGTCCCAGAGTCTTTTCTGTGTAGGGCTAAGGATCATAAGGGTACTCATGAATCCTGGATTTCTGAGTGGGCACTTTTAAAAGCAGAATGTGAGGGTGAATAGAAGATAATATTGAGATTTCTCAAGGACGGTTTCTATTCAGACAGAAAACATACTTGCCTATAGCCTGGCACTTTCTGTTGTCAGGAGTTATAACCATTAAAAACTAAACAAATATGTCAACAACAGGCAGATACATTATATTCAAAGGATAACCTTTTAATAGATAGCTTTACTATGGATTTGAGAACTATGCAATTCAATTTTATTAATCAAATTTATTTCTAACTGACTCATGAAACAACATATTCTTATTAATCTGCATTTGAATTTTACAACATATTACAAAATATTGACCAAAAGCAAACTGAGAAGGAAAGTATTTTATCCTGCTCTTCTAGATCATGGTTGTCATTGAAGAAGGCAGTAACCTGAAAGGAGGACTGCTTGCTTTGCAGTGCAGTATTACTTCTGGCCGGGGAATTTACTCACAACCAAGCAAGCACATCAGAAACCATGGAAGTTGCTACTTGTTAGATGCTTCATGCTTATCTAGTTTTCTTGTGCAGCCCAGGCTCTGTACACTTGTACAGTGTGGTGCTGCCCACAGTAGGCTGAGTCCTACTGCAACAGTTGATAATCAAGACAATCCCCTAAAGACATGCTTACAAGGCAGTATGATTTAGGCAATTCATCAGCCCAAGCTTTCCTCTCAGGTGACTCTAGGCTATGTCAAGTTGACAAGTAGAGTCAATAAAGACAATGGGATAATATGATATTTTCATAAATATATGCACTGTAGATTCTATAGTATAGAATGGTTATGTGGGGGGCTGCAAAGGGATGGTTTGGTCTCCCCGGTAGAGCACTGGGTCTGAGATAGCCGAAGACCCAACAGGGACATGGCCTGTCAGGGATGACATGCATCTCCCCACACTCCCAAGATTCCAGACCCCCACATGTGGCCTGTATCTCCATTAGCATGCATCTTGCAGACACGTTTGGCTCAAAGTAGCTCCTCCCAGAGAGGTTTAGTGTCACCATCCATGTATAGGGCATGATTAACAGAGATTTCCATATTCATGAGTCACTTAACGGGGGGGGGGGGGGCGTAGCTAATTAAGTTATTCCCACCCAGTTCCTCCTCTTTCCCCCCTCTGTATTTAAGCCAGTTCCCCCTGGCTTTTACGTGGGGAGGAGGGGGGGAGTGATGCACATCCAGATCCAACTATCACACCATGAACAATACATTTCTTAAATCCATGGACTCCACGTGTCTTCTGGGGCCTGCCTCCACCAAAGCTTCCAGCCTTTGAAACTTCAGACTTTCTCCAGTAAGTGGGACCCGCCCGTGTGGAAAGCTAGTGGGACTCTGCTGTTCGAGTTTTTTTCCCACAGTTATGTGTGGCTAAATGTATATGTCATGTTCTCTCTTTCTCTCCTCATTTCTTTATTACTGTACTACTTGAGATGAAAGTCAGGTTCATACAACTCCCTTCAGATCATCATTATAACACCATGCTATATACTCAGCTACTGCTTTCTTGAGATGTAGCCTTCCCCAGTCACTCAGACTGGTCCTATGCGTTCAGTCTTCTGGCATGAGACTTCCTAGTACTGGGATTATAGGCATGGGTCTCCATACCTGGCTTATCATCTCTATGTTGTAAAAATATCCATATTTTCTTTTAGCTTTTTGAAATGCATCATTACATTATTGTTGTCTATCTTTCCTCTAATATGCAAGATAATATTCTTTCTAAGTGTAACTTAGTACTCATTAGTCAACTTTTCCTTGTCCCTCACTCTTTATCTTCCCACCCTCTTATAGCCAATCTATTTAACCCAGTTCCTATAAGAGTAACATTTAGAAGTTCCCTGATGAAATCATATGGTACTTGTCTTTCTATGTGTGGCTTATCTATTTTAACACAAAGACTTCTAGCTTCATGTGTGTTGTCACATTTTTATGGACGTCTAATATTTAGCCATGTTATACCACATTTGAATCTATTTATCAGTTCATGGACATTAAAATTATTTTTCTTTCTTGGCCATTATGAACATTGGAATAGGAGTATCTGTACAATATCTTGATTTTGTGTTCAAGCATAGTGGGATTACTGTCTACATTAGTTTTAATTTTTAGATGAATCTCTGAACTGTTTCTATAATGGTTCTGTGAGTTTATACTCCTGTTTTCAAGGGTTCCTTTTCTCTGTGTCCTTGTCTGTTTTGACTTTCTGATAAGTCATTATTATTGAAGTTAAATGATATCTTATTGTGTTTTGATTTTCATTTATTTGATGATAAGTTTTGAGCAATGTTTTTGTACATCTGTTGGTGATTAATATATGTTTTATCAGTATATCATGTTCTCTAGAGGAACAGACCCAAGAGGATGTATATGTGTACATATATCTGTATATATATACAGATATATGTATATACATATATGCATATATGTATATATGTATGTGTGTGTGTGCATTCATTCTCAGAACTTACTAAGTGAGCTTTAAAATACTAATGACAGACAAATCACACAGGATATACTAAGGACTCAAAGTTACTTGGTCCCTGAGGCTGATTGCCTCAACAGTTGGAGGGCTCCCACTTGTCCATACTCCAGGAACTAAAGCTTGGAAAAAAATTGCTAATTCTACTACTAGGGAAGCAATCAGCAGCTGCAGCAAGCAATACTGAAGCAAATCCATTTGGTGGCAAGAGGAAAGGCCAAGCAAGTAAGATAATCTTCCTTCTCATATACTGTTTTGGATCTGGGCTGCTACCTAAAGGTGATGCCCACAATCAGGGTGGGCCTTCTCACATCAATCACAGTAATCAGGACAGTTTTTCTTTCTAATTAGTGACAAGCTGACATAAAAAACCAATCTAATTGTAAGGCTTCTCATGTATAGTTTCTATTTTGTTTAAAGTCTATTGCTAGTTTTAACCAGCTTATAATTTTTACTGTTAACTATCAAGTTTTAGAATTCCTTAAACATCTGAATATCAGTCTTTTATTGAGTGCATAATTTGTGAGCATATTTCCCATGTTACAGTTTACCTTATCTCCTCTCTTAGCTAATTCTTTTTCTGTGCAAAGGGTTTGTTTTGTTCAATTTTGACACTGTACTTGCTTTTGTTTTCTGGTCAACGTTTACCCATTTCAGTGTCCCAAAGTATTTCTCTATATTTTCTTCTAGTAGCTTCTAGTTCTAAATCTATTTTGAGTTTATTATTATAACTGGTGAGGGATAATGTCTTAGTACCTATTATTGTGATGAAACACCGTGAACATAGAAACCTAGGGATAAAAAGGTTTATTTGGCTTATGCTTCCACACTGTAGTCCATCATTGAAGGAAGCCAGGACAAGAACTCAAATTATGGTGGAAGCTGGAGACAGGAGCTAATGCAGAGGCTATGGAGGGGGTACTGCTAATTGGCTTGCTCCTCATTGCTTGTTCAGCTTGCTTTCTTCTAAAACTAAGGACCACCAGCCCAGAACTGACACCAGTTGCAGTGGGTTGAGCCCTCTCCCATCCATGACTAATTACAAAAATTTCTTTACAGGCTTGCCTGTGACCCAGTCTTATGGAGGCATTTTCTCAGTTGAGGTTCTCTTCTCTCAGATGACTTTAGCTGTCAATTTGACATAGTCATCCAACTACAGATAGGAGTCTAGGTTCATTCATGTCTGTATGATTATCAAATTTTCATTCTTCAGTCTTTCGAAAAGTTTGACAATTTTTCTAATGTATGTACTTAGTAACTTTGTTAAAATACCAATTGGTTGTGTAGGCTTATTTCTAGGTTCTTTATTTTGTTCCACTTATCAATATGTATATACTTATGCCAATACTATTGATTACTACAGCTTTGCAGTATATTGTGAAGTCTTGTAAGAGTTCCTGATTTGTTTTGTTATGTTCCTTTTTCACGGATAGCTTTTATGATTCAACTTCTTTTCTACTTTCTTATAAATTTCAGATGTTTTCCTAGATATTAAAGGAATACCGTCTTCTAGTTCATTTGTGTTATTTCAGTTTTAGAAGTGAATAAACTGAATGCAAGAATTGAATGAATTAGAATGTAGAAAGTATTCACATCTTTTGATGATTTGAATGAGAATGGACTCAATAGACTAGTAATATATTTGCATACCTGGACCCGGGTAGGGGAACTGTTTAGGAAGTATTAGGAGGTGTGGCCTTGTTAGAAGAGGTGTATCACTGGGGGTGAGCTTTATTAGTAATCACTCTTATGTGGGTCCACAGTGAAAAATAGCAAGTGACAGAAAGAAACAAAAAATGCATAGTTTGAGGAGAAAAAGATGCCCAGGAAAAAATTAATATTGTATCCAAAATTTGTGTCAATAGAGAGGCCTAATTTGAAATGGAATATAGGAAGAGATGTTCTCTGAGCGAGACCCTGACCAGCTTATCCTGAAACTTGTGAAAGGAAAAGGCTTAACAGATTTTCTATTCCTAAAAGGTAACAACAAGCCTAAGTATATGCAAATGTAACTCAAGGAGAGAGCCAGACTCTATCCAAAATGGGCAGCCAAATTTGGCACATCAGCCAGGTAGTGTTGACTTTAGATTTGTGAAAGATACAAGAATAAAGAGTTTATGGAGTATTACTCTATGGTTAAACACTTCTTCTGAGGTCAGATGTGTGGCGGAGGAGTTCCTGTACTGAGGCCTTGAGAGGCCATTGCTTGAAGCTATGGAGAGCAACAATACCAACCAACCAGAGCTCCCAAGGTCTAAACCACAAGCCTGGGAGCACTTAGGGAGGGACCCATGGCTCCAGCTGTATATGTAGGGGAGGATGGTCCTGTCAGGTATAGGTGGGAGAGGAGATCCTTGGTCCCATGAAGGCTGGAAGCCCTGTGTGTGGGAATTCCAGGTGGGGAGGTGGGAGTGGGCGTAGGTGAGGAGGGCACATCCTCATAGAAGCAGGAGGAAGGGGATGGGATAGGGGGTTCCAGGGCAGGAGGGGGGGATGGGGTAAGGGGAGAACATCAGAAATGTGAATAAAATATCCAATAAAAATGAAAAAAAGTAAAAAAAAAAGTAAAAATACCCAATGAACACTAGATATATTTTCTTTGTAAAATTAGGATGTGATAATCTATAATGTTTGTTTTTGTTTTTTTTTTTTTTTTTTGGTTTTTCGAGACAGGGTTTCTCTGTGTAGCCTTGGCTGTCCTGGAACTCACTCTGTAGACCAGGCTGGCCTCAAACTCAGAAATCCACCTGCCTCTGCCTCCCAAGTGCTGGGATTGAAGGTGTGCGCCACCACTGCCCGGCGATAATCTAGAATGTATAGTTAAATATTATACACTTAAACAATGAATAATCTCAAATATAATAAAAGTGGTAATTTAGAGAAAAGAACAAGATTTTCATCTTAATTTTTTAAGTGATTTTATTTAGGTGTATATATGTGTGTGTGTGAGCAAACACATGCTAAGGATGTTGAAATCTTTTAAAAATCGTTATTTACATTCTTACTTTTGAGATCTTCCTGTTCAGTTTCATAGACTATTTTTAATAAAGTTGTATTCAGCTTACCACTATAATCTATTTAGCAAAGATTTTATAAATATTTGAAAATTATAATTCAACTATAGCTGTCATAGGCTTAAAAATAAATTTTTGTAACTTAATGCTATGTGGAAAACGGGTGCTCTCAAAATTTGTATGGGAGCTAATTGTATGGAAACGATCTATGTTCTGAACCTAAAGAATGATCTGAATTTTAGGTAAATATTTCAACAGTTTGTATATAATTATTATAAAGATATAATCATTTTATTGTTTTAATGTAATCTAGATTGCAGAAAGAAGGCATGTTAAATTAAAGATTGTATTGTCTTTATTTTAATGGCTAAATAAATCATTATTTTCTCATAAAAAAAAAAGAAAAAGAAAATGAAACCTGGATTGTGTTGGAGACCTCAGGTTGTTGGAGATTCCATAGCCCTGGATGTCTTCCAAGGAGAGGAGTGTACAGAGAGTGGAAGCAGCCCATGAAATAGAAGTGTTTTGCTGTCATCAAAGCTTGAAAGGCACAGTCATCTAAGCCCTTTGACATCAGACATGGAACTACAGGATTTGGAATTTGCACTGCTGGATTTCAGTCTTGCTTTGGTCCAGTATTTCCTCACTATGCCCCACATTCCTAACTTTTGGAATGAATGTATATTCTGTGCCACTGCCTGTTGAAAGTATGTAATTTGCTTTTCGGTTTTACAGGGTTTTACGATTAAGAGACAACCTTGAGTTGCATGAAAGATTTTGGACTTTGGAATTTTAAACTATGTTGAGACTGTGAAAAACTATGGGGACTTTTGAAGTTGGACTAAATGCATTTTCCATTATTATTTTAACACGGGGGGATGGGATAGGAAAAGGAGTGAAATATGGTAGTTTGAATGAAAATAGTTCCCACTGGCTCATGTATTTGAATTTGATCCCCAGGTAGTGTAACTATTCAAGAAGAATTAGGCAGTAGGTACTTGTTGGAGAATTGGAAGGCATGGTCTTTTTGAAGAAAGTATGCCTCTGAAGTACATAAAATTTCATTAAGTCTCTCTGTCTTAGAGTTGTAGATCAAGATGCAAGCTCTTAGCTACTGCTCTATCACCAATCATGCTTGCTGCCACATTCCCTACCATGATGATCATGGAATCACCCTCTGAGACTGTGAACAAACTCCACATAGACTCTTTCCTCTATATGTTGTCCTGATCATGATGTCTTTGCAGCATCTTATTAGCTGTCATTGCTGAACTTAGTGACTATTTCAATCTAGGAAGTATAAATGAAGAGTCAAGTGAGGTTTTTAGCTTGACTGGACAGTTCATTTGAGGACTATGATAGGATTAGGCTTAAAAAGAGGGCAATACATTTGTTTGAGAAATGTATTTGAGATGCCAAATCACCTAGGACAATGAACTACTGTTGTCAACCTTCTTAATACTGCATCCTTTAATAAAGATCCTTATGTTATGGTGATCCCCAACCACAAAATTATATTGTTGCTATTTCATAAATGTAAATTTACTACTATTTTGAATCTTAATGTAAATATTTATCTGATTTTCAGGATATCTGATATGCAAACTCTGTGGAAGAGTTGTTTTACCCCAAACGTTCATGTCTCACAGGTTCAGAACCACTGATCTAAGATGTGGGTTAAACAAAGATCCATTGGAAATGTGTACATTGCCTGTGCTGACCTTTTGGCATACCGAAACTTGGCCTGTTCTAAAAAGATTAGTTACTATTTCAACTTGCAGTTTTGTTGGATTAGTTTGGTGATACTTCCTTGCAGAGTTATTAGTTAAAAATACTAGAAGAGAAACATAAACTAGCAGTTTAAAGATGTATAAGGCTGGGAATCTGATTTAGTGATAGAGTACTTTCCAAGTGTGGGCAGGGCCCTTGGTTTGATTTTCCCCACCACAAACAGTAGATTTTTAAAAGGTTTAGGTGATGAACTCAGAGGTACTGATTCTAGTCTAGAAGGAGGCTCAGAAACTCATTGTGTTGAGTGATTTTACTGTGATAAAATATACAGAACATATTATAAAATTGATCATGCCAGCCATTATTCAGTGTACAAACTTGTGACATGTCCACTTATACTGTTATTGTGCTATTCTTGATTAGGCAACCATATCATTGAGATTTAATAGATGAGGCTTCCTGACCATATACAACAGATACCATCTCATTAAAGAAATTAACTTCAATTAATTAGATATTAGTTACCTCCAAGCTATTAAGTGCCACAATTTCACCCTTGGTGATATAGTTTGTCATGCTGGCCATTGTTCTGTTATTATACTGTTTCAAAAATATAATTGAAATTTCAATTAATATAATATATTAATATAATTAATATATTTAATTAATATAATTATATTTCAATTAATATAATTATAATATATTCAATTAATATAATTATATTTCAATTAAAATGGCAATTGTTTGTGGCATATTATTTGTTCTACCTTAAAAAATGTTTCTTGTGTCTATAGGAAGAATGTTTATCTTATATTTGTTGGTTAGGTTGTTGGATATAGATGCTTGAAAGTGTGTTTACTCTAGGGAACAATATAATTTGAGTGAGTTCTCTCTGAATACTCTGCATACTGCTGTAATCATTCTGGTAAAAATCTCAAGCTTTTATTGTATGTGGGAATTCTCTCTGTCCTTAAATCTACAGATGCTTGCTTTATACATTTAGTAAGGTTTACATGTCTTTATAAACTGTTATTTTTTTCTTGCACATTTAAGACTTCTTACACAATCACCCCTCTTTTCTATTTTTAGCACTGTTCATTGGAAGCTTGTTTTATCTGAAATTAGAATAGCTTAGATGTTTCTTCTTTCTTTTGGCTTTAGTTTGTGTGGAATATCTTACTTTCAGTCTGTGTGCCCTTAGAGGTAAAGTAAGATTCTAGTAATAAACATATCATTGGATCTTTAAAAAAAACCACACTCATTCTTTCTGTGAGTTATAGTGATAGGATGAAGTCTTATTATAACTTCTATTATCATTTTCAATTTTTAAATTATAGTTCTATTCTTTCTTTTTCTTTTAATACAGTAGCCCTTGTGCTTAAATCATCTACTCAAGTATTGTGCTGCAATTCCTTATTATTTGTGGTTTATAAATTATACATTTTTACCTTCCAGTTACCATGAAGTTTATAAAAAAACTTTAAAAATGATAGGAAATTATATTGGCACAAAGCAAGAGTAAGATAAGTGGAAGTCTATTAATAAGAAAACTTAGTTGTTTCAATATACACTCTGCATACCAGCTGGACTGAGAAGGAGCATGAATTGCATTACATAAACAAATCTGATGTGACCTGAACTTAATTGTATTGGCTGACTCAGGTGTCACATAATAATTCCTCCCTTGAGAACTTACCCCTCAATTTTATTCTTATCCAAACTTACAGTTATCTTTCTCTCTGCTTTTCTTGAATTCTGAAGAAGAAAAATTTAGTTTTTCTCTAGCCCTTAGTGTAGAATTAAAAAACAAACAAACAATACAAAACAAAATTACTCTCTATACTGCCATCTAAGCAGCTGCTGACTAATGCTTTCCTGGTGCCTTCTGGACAGATCCTTTTCCCTATGCATAGTCCTCAGATGTGCCCACTGGCTACTAAGCTCATTTTCTGGTATTATTTTTAGGTACTTTTATTTTCATTCCTTTTTTGTCTCCTTTTAATATGCTTGGCCTTTGACATACATCTAATTTACAAATGTTTAAGCTCATTCTTTAACATTTTTATTTTTTAACTGTCTTTAGAATAAAAAGTCTTCAGTATTAATGTATATTATATACTGTTACCATATCATAGAAGATTTTTATTAAGTTGAGCTGCTTCTTGTTTTCTTAGCTTACTTATCTTTCCTTCCTTCCCTCCCTCCCTTCCTTCCTTCCTTCCTTCCTTCCTTCCTTCCTTCCTTCCTTCCTCCTTCCTTCCTTCTTTACTTCCTCTCCCTCTCTTATGAGTGACTTTTATATTTTACCAAATAATTTTTCTTCTTGTATTTATGAGTTTTTATGATTTTTTTCCTTTAGACTTTTTCTATTATTGATTAAATTAATCATTAAAATGAAAAATCAGCATCTTGTGCTTGGAGTAAATTATCTTTGGTCTTTTGTAATGCTCAGACCTGTGTTAACTATTTTCTCAGAAATCTATCCTTCTTCTTTGGTAATCATTTTCAAAATTCTTATAGTCTGTTTGTAATAAATTGCACCTTATTGTTAAAAATTATCTTTGGTCATGTGGTATAATTGATTTATTGAATTACAGTATATGACTTTATTGTATTTTGATGGTGAGTTCTGTAAATTTATTTATGAGTCATAGTGGTCTATATATTGTTTTTCTTTTATTGTAATGTCTTTATGTAGTTTCAGTATTAAGGTAATGCTACCTCAGAGAATAAATCAGAAAACATTACCTCTGTCTGCTTGTATTTTCATTTGCAACCCATTTAAGGGACTTAATATTTTTGTTGCTTACAGTAGGTTTACTCATAACAAGGCTGCTTTGTTTTCCTTTGTCTTCGAGTTCATTTTCCCTTTAAACCTAACAGATGTTTTTTAATACATTTTAAATTTAGATTGGAAATTCTTTTTTTAGTGTATATAAATATGGTATGAGCAGTTTCTAGCATCTTTGATTTCTGAAGAGAAATCTATAGTCACTTGTATTATGTTTCTCCCTAATAGGTAAGTTTTTCCCTAGGCTGCCTTTAAAATTCCTTATTCATATAGAAAAGTACATTTTAAATATTTGGCCCCAGTTTCTTTGGGCTGATCCTATTTGGAGTTCACTTTATTTCTTCAATCTGTACATGCATGCATTTTGGAGGACCAGATTTCAGATTATTAATTTTAAAATTCTCCGCTTTCCGTTTCTTTAATTGTGTATATATCTGGGTGTGAGTTTGTACACATGCGTGTAGTTCCCACATAGGCCTGAAGAAGGTGTCAGATCCCCTGGAACTGGAGTTATAGACTGACAAAAGCCATATGATACAGATTGTGGGAAGCAGAGGCGCAAATACTCACCAGAGAGTCATCTCTTGAGTTCCATCTGTTGTTTGGAAATGTCTCAGTCTCTCCCATTCTTATTCCTGAGGACTGAGGCATTGGCTCTTTCAATTTTTATCCCACAGATAAAACACAGAGTGTTCCTTTTTCTTGTTGTTCTGTATTCCCTGTGTTGATCAAATTGGAGAAGTGTTATTGCTCCATGTTAAGTTCAATGATTCCAGCTTTTTATTTCTAGTCTAATCTCGTGCTTACTGGTGACATTTTTAGTTTAAGTTACTGCATTGGTCATTTCTATATTTCCATTTGGTTCCTTGCTATACCTTCTATGTCTTTGCAGTCATGTTGTACTTTATTATTTATTTCAGACAATTTGTAATTTATGGTCAAATCATTTTTATAATGGCTTCTTTGAAGTTATTTTTTAAGTCATGTGAGTTGACATTGAGCTTTAATTCCAACAATTTAGGAGGTAGAAGTTGGAAGATAAGAGTTCATGTCATCCTTGGCTTCTTTATGAGCTAGAGGTTTGATTCAGCTACATGAAAGCCTGTTTTAAAACCAAATAAATAAGTTAACAAATGAATGCATAAATTCCATTTATTTATTTATTTATTTATTTATTATTTATCTACCTATTTATCTATTTTTTCTAATATCAGATTTATTTTGACATTGGCATCTGTTTGCATGATCTTCTCACTCATAGTGCTTTCATTTGAGCTTAATATGATACATGATTTTCTATTTTATCCAAGATATTTCTTAGAAGATGCTAGATTTTAATGATTTTAGGAGGCAGTTGCCATTTGATGTGTTATGTGGGTATGTATATTCAGTTTCTCATTTGACTTCACTAATACCACCTAGCAAACATGCATTATTAAATCATGTTTCTTCACCACAGATGGCTGGGGTGGAAGATCAGCTAGCCTTGGCCCTGCAAATATTTTGTAGTGAAAGTGGGACACACACTGCTGGCAGGTTGGGGTATTAGGTCATCTCCCTGTTGGGCCCCTCTGCTTCCCTGGTGCTGGGGGCGGTAGGCTGACTCATACTTCTTTGTTGCTGCAGCACTGGGGGCAGAACATTAGCTCCACTTGGCCCTCCTGACACCGACAGAGAAGGAAGGGGAAGGAGAATGCCAAGTAGCTCAGCATAACACTCCAACATTCAGCCTCATTAATGCCTAGTAAGAGTTGAGTATTCATTCACTACTAGATTCTCTAAGAATAGAGGTAAATAGAAAGCCAACTCACTCTGTTTTATACTTTCTCATTATTGCTGCCACATTAAAAGTTTGCTAGGATTGGGAAAAAGGGAAAGGGGAATGCTGACTAGTTCCGACTTTTACTGTCTTGTTCACTTTCATTGATGTCAGGAATGGGTGGTGACTAAACTGTTCACTAGACCTTGATGGTAGTAACCTGGTTGGAGAATATGAGCACCTTCTGCCTCCTTTTGGTAAATGATGGTCAGTTAGCTTCTTCCTTGGCTTACTAGTGTCACAAGGTAGAAGAATCTGAAATCTGCCTGATAAATACCCATTATGGGGGAAACAACATCCTTCATTCTTGACATTCTGAGGCTAACAACATTGTTGAAGATACAAACAGGAAATAAATTCAAGAATATAAATGAAACAATAGTATGGGTTATGAAGAAAAGGCACAAAGCCCTATGAGAAAAACAATGCAGTCCTTCCCAAGAAAGTCACATTTAGGGCCTTGAAAGATGAGGAGTCAGTAATGTGAAGGTGAGAGTGTTCCAAGCATAAGAATTAGCAACTGAGGTGGCTGGCAGTGTGATGACAATGGACCTGTGCATTCAACAAAGTCATTGAAAGTATATCATGGTGACACTAAGATAGCAAAGTAATGCCAGAATAATGTTTGAGTATTAACATGTTCCAGTGAGATGTTGCAGTGGGTAAAAGTGCTTGCCACACAAATGTGAAAAGCAGAGTTTCATCCCTAAATCTCATGCTGAAGAGAAACGAGTCTAGAAAGGAAGTTGCCCTCTGCCTACACCATGTGTTCTATGGTATACATGTGTCCCTTCCTTGACTAAGAATAAAAATAAAATAAAATAACTGAAGAGAAAGAATTAACAGGTACCCTGACCATCCCGTTTATGAGTCTTATGTTAAAGATGTGAGTTTGTCTTCCATTTTAAATACACAGGGAAGATATTACAGAATTTCAATAATAGAAGAGGTACATTTTGATTCAACAATTGATGTAATATAGCCTTGGAAACAATAAAAAAAAGTACAATGTCAGGGAAGAGTGAAGCCAATTTAAAGAAAAGAGTATAGAAAATAAGTGGGAGGTCTGGCTGGGTGGAGAGTTTGGATGCTGAATACAAGGTATGGTGAGTCCTGGCAGAAGACTAGATGTTGATTGTGGAACATACAGGGGTAACCAGACCAGGCTGGGGCACAGAATATGGGACCCAAGCTAGAGATGGTAGACTGGGGAGAAGGCATGGATGGGGAAGTCAGGGAGACTCACTGGGCTAGGCCCTGAAAAAGAACATAGGATGTCTGCATGTTTTTAAAATTATAACATAATAACACCATTTCCCCCTTCTCTTCCTGTCTTCCAACCCCTCCCATGCATTCTTGTTGCTTTGCCTCAAATTCATGGCCTCTATTCTTTAATTCTTTATTTATTTACTCTCTCTCTCTCTCTCTCTCTCTCTCTCTCTCTCTCTCTGTGTGTGTGTGTGTGTGTGTGTGTGTGTGTGTTCCTAAACATATGAATACAACATGTTCATTTCACACAATGTTACTATGTGTGTGCGCGCGTGCGTGTGTGTATCTGTATGATCTGGGAGCTGAGCACTTGGTATTGGATAATCAAATCTGGGGGTTCTTCTCTGGGAAAGAATTTCTCCCACTCTCAGCTTCCTTTCTGCCTGTAGTTCTTTGTATAGGACTGAGGCCCCTTTCATATTAGCATGTTTTCATTGTGTTGAGTGACTACCCTGCAAGCCAAGCATTTTCCATCTTTAGGAGTTCACACCAGCTTCCCCCCCCCACCCTTGGAGAAGGTTATCCCAGCTGGGTTCTTTGATGGTTTAGCTCTTTCAGTAGAGATCAGAGTAGATCAGGAGAGGAGACTCTTGTCTGAGTGTCCAGCTGCTCTGTACCTTTCTGTGGCCCAGGGGAGAGGCTACAGTGTATAAAGGCTAGAAAAGACTAGAACAATGACTCCTTCTATGCAGGAAAGAGGAGCCATTGTCTCAGTTTTGTAAGATGTTTTCAGGTGTGGCCAGTTGGAGGAGGAGAGTTTAAGAAGCCAAATAAATTCATTGGTTCTCCAGAGTGAACTTTGTAGACTCTTGCCTCAGCTTGTCATCTGGACCTTAGGACAGGGAGCAGATGATGTTAATTCTCCCCTTCTGAAGAAATTTTAGCAACACTTGATGTAGTCTACAGGATACAATAAAACTGAGGATGTGTTTGGGAAGAGTAAAGGTGGTCCTAATACAGAACAAGACAAATAGATGAAGCTGTGTGAGGTGCTGTTTGTAGAGGAAATTTTGGCATAGTAGTTTGCCTTTATAGGACTTGAAACAGTAGTGGGTGGGTCATGAACAGGGCAGAGTAGAGACAAGTAAAAAAGTCAGACTGTAGAGCAGAGCCTGTTGGGTGGGGAAAATCCAAGGAGAACAATCTTCTTGTAGGTGATATGGAGTGGCATGCCTGTTGATGGGGGAGAGGGGTTCCACCTCATAGTATGGTGATGTTTTGAAAACTACCAGAGTGGGCAGCCCAGAGGGAGATCACAGATGTAAGAGGGGAATTGCAGTAACAAGAGGAATTGAGGCTGCCATCTCTGGTGTTGGCCTCCAACTTTGAAGGTAAACTGGATAAAAGAGATGGAAAAATGGAGGTATTGGCCTGCCATTTGTATGGTGTGTGTGTGTGTGTGTGTGTGTGTGTGACTAGAGGACCAAAATGGGAAGAGAGCTCTAGTTAAGTCAGTAATACAGAGCCTGTCATGTGATCCCCAAGCCTGTGGAGTCAAGTAGTGATGAGGAAGAGAATAACCTAGAAGCAACAAAAGATGCCCAAGGTCTGACCTTTGGCACAGAGAAAGGGAGAACTCATGAACTAGCATGCACACGGGGGTCTAAATAATGCTTTGGCGAGAGAGGCAATGGTAATCAAAGAATATTCAACTCAAGAATTTCAGAAAATAGGGGACAGTTTTAAATGAACAATGAAATAATCTCTCACACCGTGACTTATGAGGCTGTGGCATATAGGGACAGATAGGATTAGACTGAGTGCTGCAGAAGCAGAGAAATTGGGCAATATAGTCCCATGTCATTCCTGGAGACATGAACTGCATAACCTGAGGCAGTACAAGGAGAAACAGTCCCTGATGAACTGGCTCATTTGAGCCATTAGAGACAATAAATACTACCAGTTCTTTGATATCAGAAGCTGGATGGGGAATAATAAAGGAAGGATAGGTACTTCTGAGAGAACTAGGTGTGAGAAAAGCATTGTAAGATGGTCAGTTTAACAAGCCCAGGAGAACAGTGTTCACCAGAGACTCAAGGAAGAATTGGATTTAACAAGGACCTCAAAACTGGGGTAGAGATTTACCCAATTTGCTGAGTCTTTTGGCAGGGCAGGGTTTTGCAAGGTAATACAGGCTTTGGTAGTTCTAAGTAACTTAGCCCAGTATGTATAATGTGTCTGTAAAGCTGAAGAACAATCTAGAGATAAGTAAAAGGCAAAGCAGAAAAAGTTCTATTGGGTTTATTCAAAGGCAAATGTGACAAGATTCGTGTGAAGCCAGAATTCCTGGGGTTGAAGGTGGGAGGAATAGTTGTAATTTTCTCTGATCACTCAACACTGTCAAGGATAAAGACAGTAGACAGTCAAAGTGCTCAGAACTTTGTGTCCAGAACTTTGTTCTGTCCATCTTGCATATAAAGGTTTTGCTAAATATAGATAGCACAGTGCTAATCTTTGAATGATTTGCAGATTTGAGACTCATTTAAGAGACATAAGGCTGCCTCCAGAAGAAGCAAGCATGGGAAATTAGTTCACAACTGGTGCAAATGTTACGTGTTACCCTAGGATTCTTGGGAACTTTATTGTTGAGTAAAATACAACTGATAACTACTAAGGTGATTGGGAAAAGGTTGCAACCCTGGGCCTGTAAATGCTAAAGTATCCAAAAGGTAAAAACAGATGTTCTTAGAAGCTACAACATTGTTAGTTGGGAATGTCAATGCTAAGAGTAAGTTACCTCCATAACAGTTGTTGGCAACAGAGGCCCTATAGGCTCTTAAAAAAAAGGCTATTGTTACATTTGTTGGTTTCTCTCTAGAACTGAATTCTAAGATCCTATTGCTGAAACAGTTGAGTGCTTTCGCTTCCAAAAGTGGGGAAACAAAGTTAGGTAGTGTCCTCTCCCTCTGAACTAGCTCCTGTAGTGCAACAGTGGCCTCAGGGTTAGGGTTAGAATCAACTTTTGATTGGACTTAAGGCCCACTTCACAGGGAGAAATTCACATCTACTACTGAGAACTTAAAAACCTGTGACCAGGCTCTCTGCTCCTCCCTGTTCCAGAGATCACTGAATGTTGTGCAGTGCCAGCCTTGTCCCATAGAACAAAATGGTGAAGGTCGGTGTGAACAGGTTTGGCCTTATTGGGCGCCTGCTTACCAAGGCTGCCTTCTCTGCATCTAGCAAAGTGGAGATTGTTGCCATCAATGACCCTTTCATTGACCTCAACTGCATGGTCTACATGTTCCAATATGACTCCACCCATGGCAAATTCAACAGCATAGTCAAGGCTGAGAATGGGAAGCTTGTCATCAATGGGAAGCCCATCACCATCTTCCAGGAGTGAGATCCCACTAACATCAAATGGGGTGATGCTGGTGCTGAGTATGTCGTTGAGTCTACTGGCATCTTTACCATCATGGAGAAGGCTGGGGCCCACTTGAAGGGTGGTGCCAAAAGGGTCATCATCTCTGCCCCTTCTGCTGATGCCCCCATGTCTGTGATGGGTGTGAACCATGAGAAATATGACAACTCACTCAAGATTGTCAGCAATGCATCTTGCACCACCATCCTTGACAACCTTGGCATCATGGAAGGGCTCATGACCATGGCCCATGTCATCACTGCCACTCAGAAGACTGTGGATTGCCCCTCTGGAAAGCTGTGGTGTGATGGCCATGAGGCAGCCCAGAACATCATCCCTGCATCCACTGGTGCTGCCAAGGCTGTGGGAAAGGTCATTCCAGAGCTGAACGGGAAGCTCACTGGCATGGCCTTCCATGTTCCTACCCCCAATGTGTCCTTTGTGGATCTGACATTTCACCTGGAGAAACTTGCCAAGTTATGATGACATCAAAAGGTGGTGAAGCAGGCATCTGAGGACCCACTGAAGGGCATCCTGGGCTACACTGAGGAACAGGTTGTCTACTGCGACTTCAACAGCAACTCTCACTCCTCCACTTTTGATGCTGGAGTTGGCATTGCTCTCAGTGACAACTTTGTAAAGCTCATTTCCTGGTATGACAATGAATATGGCTACAGCAACAGGGTCGTGGACCTCATGGCCTACATGGCCTCCAAGGAGTAAGAAATCCTGGACCACCCACCCCAGCGAGGACACTGAGAGCAAGAGAGAGACCCTCAGTTGCTGAGGAGTCCCTGTCCCCAATACTGAGCATCTCCCTCACAATTTCCTTCCCAGACACCCAAAACAACAGGAGGGGCCTACTCTCTGAAATATCATCAATAAATGTTCGCTGCACCCCAAAAACAAAAACAAAAACAAAATACAAACAAACAAACAAACAAACAAACAAAACCAAAAAAACCTCTGTGACCAGGGAAGGCATAGGCTCCAGCTGAAAATAAATTGTTATTGATTAGATAAATGATATACTATCTAAAGTGCTTTCCCACATTTCTGTTTAAAATCATGGGTTATTACTAAAGCCTGTCTGCTTGGATGCTTTTGCATCTACCAGTATTAGTATACAAATAGGAAGTTACTCATCATCAGTTTACTATTTTTTTTTGCATTTTTTGGTGGTGATTTACTTTTATAAGGGTCCATGATTAAATGAAGAATGACATCCCAGACTCAAATAGTATGTAATCACAGAGTGTTTTATTCTGCAGAAGTCCAGCATGCTGAAGTTTCCCATTACCAAGATTGACAACCAAGTCAACTTGCAGGCCTGATTTAAAGCACATTAGGGAATTCCAGGGTAGGTGACCTCTTTGTTAATCTGTTGGGTCCATCTCTATGGACATTCCATTACCAGGGTGTGGGGGCTAGAAACTTCCTGGGGAGGTCTGGAAACTGTTACTGAGGAAGTAGCTGAGGAAGTCTGGAAACTGCTGCTGACCCATTGTCCTTGCCTCAGGCCAGGTGGAGGGGCAGCTTCTGAGGCCTGGACTTGTCTGGAATTGTCCAGTTCTTGGAATCAGAGATTTAAGCCTAGTCTCCTTAACTGCCAATTTGAAGCCTGTCATGGAATCAGTGTAACCTTCTTACTTTTACCTAGGAATGAATTCACAGAAGATGGCACTTCCTCAAGCTGTATGCTCAGTAGCATGCACCTTATCTATTACCGTGACATCACGTGGTTGGATGTGTTGCAATAACACTCTGGGGCTGAGACCAAAGGATCATTGGTTTGAAACCTCTATCTCAAAAAACAATCCTCAACCCAACCAATCCTTCTAGTCCCTATCTCCAAACCTTCACATTAGTTTATCTTTGGGAAGCAGATAATTTGTCTTTGAGACTATTTTCTGAGGTCAAATATCTATGGCCAGGAGCAAAAACTGAAAGCAAGATGTTGGCTCAGAGTAAGCTCTCAATAAATATACATTGATATTAGAATAAGTTTAATTTGATTTATTTTAGTGACAATGCCTATAGTTTAACAGCTTAGTTTAAATGACAGGAGTAATTTACAAATCCATAAATATTTGGAGCAGGATTTTTCTTTGCCACGTGCTTAATTATTTATTTTATGGAAATGTGTTTGCATGTATAATTAAAAGCTTTATAGATAAGCTGGGCATTAGAGAAATTTAAATTTAACATTTTACAAACCAAATACCCCATGAAATCCAATCAAAATTAAACTATATTTTAAGTCATGTTTTTCAACATGTAAAAAAAGAATTGCTTATAAAACTTATTTCTCAAAACAAGAACAAAATGACATTTGTAGGAAAATGGATGGAACTGTAGATATTCATCTTCAGCAAAATAAGCCAGGTACACAATGATAAATATTGCATGTTTTCATTTATATAGAGAGTCCAGATTAAATGAAAACAGAAGTGGGCTATTAAGGGAAATGACAAGAGGAGTGAGTACAGGTAAATTTGATCAAAATATTTGGTATGCATATATCAAGATATCACAAGGAAGCTGATTTTGTGTAATTTCAATATACTAATAAAAATAGAAGAAAAACTATTAAATGAGTGAAAAAATGTAGGAGGGTAGGGGAAGTGTAAGTAAGAAGTAGTAGGGAGATGGATTTTCTACTTAAATATATTGAAAGTACCCTATATGCATATATTTAAATATTATGAACATTCTTCTCAACAATATGTGATAATAAGAATATGAACAAATATTGTATGTATAATAATTTAAAAAAAACTATTTTTTTCAAGAGCTCATCTCTATCAGCCAGGATTCACTCAAAAGCAATGAGGTATTTAATGTAATGGAAAGTTTATATGTATATCCATATATATATATGCACACACACATATGCATAGATATATGCATACACACAAATATACATATACATATAAATATATGTATGCATATACATATATATGAAATCAAGTTAGAGGAATATGTGCTGAAGAGTCTCTAGAAAGGAAACTTAGACTAACATCTCAGAATCAGTCTTCCAGAAGACATGGTACCCATCCTCACTTCAGGAAAAAAAGGAATCAAAACCCTCCCCTGAAACTGACAAGTACAAGTACTCAAAGGGATAGCTGATGGGAAGACTTGGGAAACCACCATTATTGTAGGTACCTTTCAGGAATCAGGTGTCGGGGCATTGGTGGCTGAGAACAGTCACCATTAGCAACACAATTGCTTCTGAACACCAGCTAAAAGGAAGGACATTGGAATGCTGATGCAAAGTCTTTAAGACTGCTTGCTGGCAACAACAATCAAAGCATTTGCGGGGAAATCACCCTTAAATCACATCTGCCTTTTAAATCTCTTGAAAGTAAGCCTAATTGGTAGAAACTAATTTGCATTCCGAAACAACTGTAAGGGAGTTTCAGAAATGAGCGATTTAATTTTTCCAGGTTTGGCAGTGAAGGAAGGCATGCAGGAAGGAGAAGAGAGTGGGTATTGAGTTCATTTCACTAGATTTATTTACTGCCTCCATTGCAACTAAACATTGTATATATTTCTTTCCAACTTCAAACTTCTAAACTACAAATAGCAGGGACACCCAATGGCTAACATAATGCACCTGTTTCTGAGAAAAGAATCTAAGGCCATATTCTATCCAAATGCTAGATCCAACCACCAAATCCATCCCTGCATGATGACTATCCACTTTATGGTTTTGCTCAAACTGCACCTTGATGTACTGCAAGTTAAAACTGTTAATTACAACCAGCAAAGTTTTTGTTTTGAAACAAGTTCTCACTGGGTAGTACAGGTTCTCCTATAACTTGAGATCTTCCTGTCTTTGCCCCTCAAGTGTTAGACTATGTGTACCACTGTTGTGTGACAAAATATGGATATTACCAAAGTCCAATTTGGTGAACCAGGGTGTTTCATTGAGGTTACTTCTAGGAATATGGTTGAATATGGCTTACTACAGGAACAGATACAGACCAAAGACAGCTGCATCACCAAGGCTTATGCCAGCATGGATGCCAGCTCACTAAAGCCAGGGACTTAGAGCACACTGCATAGCTTGAGGCAGACAGCTCAACAGGTTAGCTAGTGTCTTTTCCAGGTGTCTCAGCTGGTCTAAACCACTTCCAGGCAGCTCTGCAGGTTTCTGCTTCTTCCAGGTGGCAGGTCTGGTCTCAGAGTCTTCTTTGCAACTTTCTCCTCTAAGTGTTGTCTTTACAGCTAGACTCTGCTCACTCTAGCAGGGAAGAGCCTATAGTGAATCTGGTGAGTTTCTGGGAATTCTTGAATCTATCTCTTTTTAATTGTTTACCTCTCTGCTTGAAGAGTTCCCCTGCAGGATTCGGTCTCGGAGGAAACTGCTATACTACAACCACAACGCTCAGCAAATTTACTTTTCAGTCTTCAGTGGGATAATAGGAAAAAGGAACAAAAGCATTCAGCCTTTCTTGGTACAAAGTAGTAGGATTGTGAGTTCCAGACCAGCCTTGGCTACAAAGAAAGTTCTATACCAGCCTGGAACACCAAGTCTCAATAAAACAAAAACTAAACATAAATCAAGAAAGTTGCAAGAGGGTTTTCACCTCTGGGGTGTTCCCAGAAAGTTCACCTGAAGTTTTGAATTCAGCAGTACCAGAGTTCACCACAGAATCAGAGTTCTGATTCCAGTAATAGAAGAGGTCAGCACAGGACTCTTCTGGTTTCAGCCATTTCAAAGAGTTTGACTCCATTTGGTTACCCTGATGATCATCATGTACCCTCAACTATAGCTGTCAAACTGGATCATGTCAGTAACCCCACATAGGGATATAGATTTAACCAGTTCTACAAGTGAATGTCTTGCAGAAATCCTTTTAGAAGACTCATAGAAAACAAAACAACCAGAGTAGGAAGAAGGGGAAGAGTAGCAGTGCATTGTAAAACTCTCTTACTTTCTAAGAGACTACAATTTTCAACAGAACACGCAGCCAGAAACACTTTGAGGTCACTTAAGCCTTAAGAGTGCCAGTACACTGTGCACCCAGACTACTTTTTTAAAATCTTCCTTTATGAGACCAATACAACAAACCATTTTTTTTTTTCTGAACACTGGAGGTTTTGTTTGGTAATCATAGAAGAGTTCTTTCCAGAGAAAAACATTTTACATAGTGATCACATGGAAAAAATATTCTCATTTGTTATTATATCTAAACCAATAACAGGATTACAAATGTTTACCAGAGACCTCCACTATGAATGTATATGAGGCAAACAAACCAATCTTATGTGCCTTGGATTTACCATGCAATCACCTTTTACAACCTAAACAAATGCATAACTGTAATCTTAATTTATATACTCTTCTTCTATGCTCCTTATCCAAGAGTAATATGCATGTGCTTATATGCATATTTTGATAATAATTTGCTAAAAACAGAAAATTTAGTTTGAAAGCAATGTTTTAAATCCCTATTCATCATAATAATGTTTATTATCTCAGTCAATTGGGGTCAGTTGAAGTCAGTCTTAATCCTTTGTAAAACTCTTTTTTTATTGGATATTTTATTTGCATTTCATATATTATCCCCTTTCCCCATTCCCCCCCACTCAGGAACCCCCTATGCCATCCCCCCTGCTCTCCCTTATTCCTTCACATGTGATGTTTTTTTGTACTGTTCAATAAATACAGAACACATCCATTTGTAAAGAGTAGACATTCAGAAACAGATAGACACAGACTAAATTCACAAGACAATCTTCAAGAAGGCACATATTCAGACTCATACAATAGACAGACAGGATGACTGAGGTCACAAGAACAAAGTGGAGAATTCAAACTTAGGCTTGGTCTTGGTTAAACTGCATCAAGAGGAAATTCTTTGTTTATTTTTCCTTCATGTTACAGTGACACATTAATGATGACTCTCAGCTTATTATTAATGTACTCAAACTGAGCACAGGGAAGTTAAAACTGGACTATAAATCCTTTCCAACTGAAACCCAAAACACAACAGAGAAATACAAAGATCCTGACTCAACAATCCATGAGGACACATTGTTAACTTCCCACCTCTCCTATTATAGAAGTGAAAATCACAGAGATGGTTAAAATGTTTAAGATTTTAGAATCTTACATTTAAAAATAGTTAATGACCACATAAATCAAACAAACGTGTACAAACTAAGGAACTCTATCTGAGACCATGACAAGACAGATAGTGTCCAAAGTAAACAAGGCAGGTACATTGGAGGAGAAAGAGAAGCTTATGGAGTAAAAAGTCAGCAAGGCAGCACTGAAAAATAACCAAATAGAAATACTGGAAATGAAAGATGTTAGTCAAATAAAAACCATATTAGAAAAGGAAGACACAAAGTTGGATGGTTAGGGAAGGAAGGTAGATGATATAAGAGGAGCAGGTGGGAGGTGAATATAACTTAAAAATTTATGATTCTCAAAGAACTAATAGAAAAATCTTACAAATGTTTTTAAGCACTTGTAAGTGTATAAAAAAACCATGAAGAAGAATGAGTTTTGGTGACGACAATAATGCAATCAGACATATACAAGATAAACAAAATATGAATGACAAATGGTCTTTCCAAGAATCCCGGTAAACATTTAAGACCAAACTTAGAATTTATCTAGTAGAAGAAGAAACACAGATGAAAGCAAAGTCAATAGAGATTATTTAATAAAATTATAGCAGAAAAATTATCAAACCTAGAGAACAACATAAACATTCAAACACAAGAACCATATAAAGCCCCAAATACCCATAACTACAGAAGAAAGTCTCCATGATATGTCATAGTCAGGATGCCAAAAGTACTAAGTAAAAAAAAAAACAATATAAAACGTGGTATAGCAGTAGGAATAGTACAATAACCTCAGACTTTTCATCAACTACTAAAGCCAGAAACACATAAAACAAAATATTTTAGTCTTTGAAAGTAAAAAAAAAAGTCTATAAACCATATGCTATACTAAACAAAACTAAACAAATTTATCCTACAAAGCTGATGGAGAAATGAGGGTATTTGAAAGCAAATACAAGTTAAGGCAATTAATGCCAATTAAGCCAGCACTGCAGAAATTATCAAAGGAATATTATAGAAAGAAGAAAGAGAGCCTCTTCTCCATGAGAACACATGAAAGCACATATATTTCAGAAAAGAAACAAATGAACAAAGAAAAGGCAAGAAAGTATCAGCCATGTCCAGTACAGCAAATCAGCCAACTCCCTAAATGAATAAAAGAGAAGGAGAAGTAATACCATGATCCAGCCAAGTAGAACGTCATCTAACAAATTTTTCAAAAATAGTCAGCTTCTTTCAGTAATAACTTGAAGCACAAATGGTCTTAGCTCACCAACAGAAAAGATGTAAAACAAACAACTGAATTTAAAAAAAGATATTACTTGTCTGTAGCCTCCAAGAAACAGTTAGCTAACACAGATGTCCATTGAAGGAATGGAAATGAAACTATCAAGCAAAGAGAAACTCCAAATAAGGCAGTGTGGCTAGTCTTATATCTGACAGACTTCAAATCAAAACCACTCAGAAAAGATAAAGAGGGATGCTACAGATTAACAAAGGTAACAATTTATCAAGAAGTTGTAACAATTGCAAACATTTATGCACTACTTACTAGAGCCCTCAATTTCATAAAACAAACACTAAAAGACATAAAAGAGACATAGGTCCTAACCCACCAAGAGTGAGGGATTTAAGTGCTTCCCTTTCATATTTAGACAGGTCTTTCAAACTAAAATGAAGACATTTTAGAACTAAAATGTACTATAAATTAAACAGTTATACTCAAAAATATTTTAGACAACAGTTAAGGAATACACTTTCTTCTCATCAACACATAAAACACTCTCCAAAATTGCCACATCATAGACCTTAACAATTATAAAACAATTAATTATTTGTATACCATCAGACTACAGTAGAATAAAGGAAGAAAGTAGCAACAATAGAAATTACAACAGTACTTGGAGACTCAACAGTGCATTTTTTAAAAACTAATACCACACCATTAAAGAAATCAGAGAAGAAATTAAAACATTGTTAAAATCAAATCAGAATGTGACTACAACCTACAAGAACCTTGGAGATACAGTCAAGGCAGCCCTTAGAGGAATGTTTCTATCTGTAGGTGCTCATATATGTAAAAACCAGAGAAATTTGAATTATCCACCTAATAATGAACCTCAAAGTTCTAAGCAAAACCCAGTAGATGACAGTATGGAATAAATATTAAGAAAGAAATTAATGAAGTAGAGGCAATATCAAAGGAGTTGAGTCTTTGAAAAAGTTAATTAGCATGACAAAACCCATAGCCAAACTAGCAAAATGAGGGGAAAAGACACAAATTTCCAAAATTAGAAATGAAAAAAAAATCTTGATATAAAAGATGCCAGTGAAAATCAAGCTATCATTAAATCATATGTTGAACACTTTTACTCCAAAAAGCAAGAAGATAAAAACCTTTAAATAGACCAATTACAAGTAATGAGATAAAATAATACCAAGGATGTTTGATTAAGCCTCAAGATATATATATGTTATAACATTTTGTTAACAATGTTTTCCACAAGAGTCATAGACAAACAACAACCCCAGTGCATCCATGAGAAAGTTTCATGAGAACTGTTGTTTAGGGTAATCTAAGTAATTCCCTAAACAATATAGATTAATACTATTGTCATTGGTTGCCTTTCAGAGGTTGAAGATAAGTCCCTATGGCTAAAGATAATATGTACTTTAGACACAGAACTTGAAAGATTTGCTATGCATCTAATCTTAAAGCCCCTTTCCTTTGGTCTAGCTTTCATAGTACCAAAAAGTAATATTCAAGTTGCCAAGAGAGGGGAAGAATCAATAGCCCTATTTAGCTGTGGTGTCAATGACCTATAAGAATTATCAACAAGATATCCCTAAAAGTGCAATAGTAGCTCTTACATCCTGGTGTTAACCACAACTATCTTGTTGGACTTAAATCCCATCTGATAGAAGGGAAAGAATGCCTGGTACTAGAAACCTAGCCAATAACCTAGGACTAGGTAGGTCATGGATCTTAGTAGAAAATATACTATGACCACTTTATTACACCACCATAATTCTTAACTTCTCTTTAAAATCCTTACATGTATAGATAAGTGTTACTTAACTCTCATCACAGAAACTTCTCTTTGTAGCAAATTGAGTCCATTAGAGAAAACCACAACTTGTCATAATGCAGAAATGGACAGATCATGGAGACCTCAGGTCTAACTCATACAGCATAGCTTCTGCACTTAAGTCTCAGGGAATATCACAGAAGACAGGGTGGAAAATTGTAAGAGCCAGAGGGTCAGGGAGTCTGCTGTGACAGGGGATCTTCATCGATAAAACTTTAGTACAGCTGCCCAAACAAGACCTGAACAATGATAATATCAATAGTCTTGCTAACACAGAAGGAGGGAATTTTATATGCAACTAATAACTGAGGAGGGAGAATTAGCCTCTCCCAGGAGTGAGCTCCCTAACTGGTTTTCCAACACAATCTGCTTAGCCCTGAAACCACATACACACAAACCACACTGAACAGTCTCATCAGGTTGTGTTTATATATTTATTTATCTGCCTGTCTATCTAATATGTGTATGTAGCAATAATAATCAAAAGACATCACAATTTGAGACAGGGCAGGGAAGGGGCATGGGAGGACTTAGGGGAGGGGACATGGAAGGACAGGAAAGAGGAGAAGTGGTGCAGCTATATTTTACTTTAAAGAATTTTAATTTTAAAATGCTCAAATGCGATACCTCCTCATAAAAGAAAGGACAGAAACATATGGAATCGCTGCTGAATTCTAGGCAACTTTTAAGGAGTGACTTCAGGTTTAGCGTAAGTTCCACATGCATGGCGTGTGTGTGTGTGTGTGTGTATGTATGTGAAATCACAAAATAAACAAACAAAATCCCAAATAACTCAATGATAATCAATCTAAGAATTCTTATGTAACAACAAAAGATCATGAGTAGTCATAGCAAATATAAGGAGAAGGAACATGTTTAAAGACATTTAAGGAGAAAGTACTGCAATACCTTGCCTCAACTTATGTTTGACAGAGTTACAAAGACATTTGTAACTGGCATAAAATGAGACAGAGCAATCGAATGGAATAGAGGACTAAGGAAATATAACGCTATGGACACCTAATTTTTGAAAAAAAAATTAAAAAACATGCAGTGGGGAAAAGGCATAGTATTCAACAAATGGTGCTGGCAAAACTCAATATCCACTTGCAGGAGAATGAAGCAAGATTCATCTTTCACCTTGTACCAAAATCACCTCAAAGTGGGTCAAAGACCTTATTTTAAACCTGAAATGCTGAAAATGCTACAGGAAAACAGAAATGTCCTTCCAGATACAGTTTTAGTCAAGAACTACTTGATCAGAACTCCAAGAATCACCAGATGGGACTACATGAAATTAAAATGTTTCTGCACAGCAAAAGAAACCATCAACAGAACAAACAGACAGCCCACAGAATGGGAGAAAATCTCTATCTGCTGTTAATCAGACAGAGGGCTAATACAAGAATTTACAAAGAACTGCAGAGTTAAAACTGCAAGGAAATAAAACTGCTAATCAACAAATGTGCTAATGAAATGAACAGATAGTTCTCAAAAGAAAAAACACAAATGGCTAGTAACTATTTTAAAATGTGTTCAACATCTCCAGTCATCAAGGAATTGCAAATTATATCTACTTTGAGGTTCTAACACATTCCAGTCCAAACGGCCATCATTAAGAAATCTGACAACACATGTTGGGAGGTTGTGGGAAAAGAATAACCCTTATTCACTATGGGTGAGAGTGAACATTTTAAAATACCCATTATCAAAATCAGTATGGAGGTTTCTTCAAAAGTTTAAAAACATACTACCATCTGCCTCAGTTATATCATTCATTGACATATACCCAATGGACTCTAATCCTACCACAGAGATAGGTGAACATCAATGCTCATTTCTGTTCCATTCATTATGGCAAAGAAATGAAAACATCCTAGATTACCATCAACAAATAAATGTGTACTGAAAATGGCATATACACAATGGGAATTTATTCAGCAGTACAGAAAGGTGAAATTATAAAATTTGTAAGAAAATAGAGAGATCTGGAGAACAAACTGAGGCCACCCAGCCTTGAAAGACAAATGCCATGTTTTCTTTCTTATACATGAATCCCAATGGACACGCACATGTGCATCCGCACACCATGCGTGCACACACACACACACACACACACACAGATAAGCTTGAAAGGTGGTAAGAAGAAGTAAAACAGAAGTATAAGGAAGAATGGGGTGGTTAAAAAAAGGTTACATGGCTAAAATGTATATAACAACAAATAAAGAAAAAGAGGGTGGCAGCCATATATTTGAGAGAGCAACATATGATAGGTATACATGAGAGGGGTGCTAAGGAGGAACAGGAAATGGGAAAATTATGTAATTACATACTAATTTCAAAAGATAAAAATAAACTAGGAGTTGAAAAAGGAAGAACTATGTAGATGATTGTCTATATATAAACAATGGAGAGAATATGGGTAACTTGCAATTCTCAGTTTGAAACTTGTCTGTGATTATTTATAAACATTCTTTTACTATCTTCTATTTATTCTTTTCCCCTCCACTAATATTTCTAGAAGTTAGGACATTTTACTTCTCCCTTTTTAATTAAATATTTAAAGATAATATATTTTGCTCATATTCTTTCCCCTTTCCCATCTCCTCCCCAATCTACCTTGTCTTTCTACCCATACAACTTTGAGTTAGGCGATTTACTTCTTAAGGTGTTCCTATTCCCAAGGAACAGAATCCTTTATGGTTCTATTTACACCAGTTTCTCTAGCCTTCTATTAAGTTTCCTTTTTGCAGGACTTCAAGAGGATCTTCATCTCTGGATCAAATATGAGCTGTCTTGATTTGTTTATTGCTTAATTAATTGTAACTTTAAGGAATATAAAAATATTCTCAACTCAACCATCCAAAATTAAAGCTTACAGGTGAAGTTAGAGTTCTACAAAGTATCCTTTCTGGCTCCCCATCATCCCAAGTAGCACTAATCTATATCTGTTTTTCATGACTCCTTTGTCCTAATTTTGTATAGTTTTTTTGGATTGAAAATGTATTCCTAAAGAATATGCTTTAAATCATTAGCTATGTTAAACTTATAGAATAGGTGCCCTGATACACGAAATAATTAGCCTTTAGTTTATTTTTTTACTTAAATTTATTTTGATAAAATTCATACCTAAAGCTATGTCTTATAATGTTCTTTAAGTTTGACTGGTATATATAGTAACAAATTATGTACTACAGTTTATTTATTCTCTCTCTCAGTGACAAGTGTTAGGGCTTTTTCTTAGTGTCTTGTGCTATAAACAACACTTCTGTGAACTTTCTTGAATATGTTTCCAATCATATTGTAAGTAAATATTTTTCTGGGATGTGCATACCTAGGATTGGAAGTTATAAGTCATGTATTATATTAATGTTCAACTTTTGGAGGAAATGCTCAACGGTTGTCCAACTTTAGACACTTATAGACATTATTTTTTGTTAGTAAACTACGCATAACTTGGTGTTTAATGGGTCTTGACATACGTTTCTTTTTTGGTCCCATGCGTTTCCTGTTCTGTGAAATTTCTCTTGTCAGCTTCCTTCCTTCCTTCCTTCCTTCCTTCCTTCCTTCCTTCCTTCCTTCCTTCCTTCCTT
>NW_021604645.1:1294835-1336547 GCF_004785775.1 Grammomys surdaster | reverse complement strand
CTTCCTTCCTTCCTTCCTTCCTTCCTTCCTTCCTTCCTTCCTTCCTTTTTTGAGACAGAGCTTCAGGCTATAGGCAAGTCTGACATAGAACCCATAGAGCAGCTGGCCCAAGCATATGATGGTTCTCCTCCTTCAGCCTCTCTAATGCTGGGATTATGGGTTTGTGTAACTGCCACTACACCTGGCTCTTTTCATTAAGTTTGTACTAGATTATCCATGGTTCTCATAGTTGTATAGAATTTCTTTATGTGTTTCTCCTACCAATTCTTGCCTATTTTTCAGTACTCTGGATAAAGTTTTCCATAATCTCCCACTTTTTGTTTATATTTTAAAAAGAATTTTTAAAAAAGAGTCTTGGCATAGTTAAAAACAATAATCTTTTAGTATATCATTAAATTCTACTGCTCTATGTCATTTATTAAATATTTTAACCTCTGTTTTCTATAAAGTTTGAATGTGGATTTTGTCTATAGTATGTGTCTGGACATATAGTAGCATTGTCTATTAGATGCTTCCTACCTGCATTACTGAGTCTGTTGATGTGCCGTTTCTGTCTTTTCTTATGGATGATACTGATTCTGGTTAGGTCATTTAATTTACCCCAGTTCCATTATTCCACAGTTCTGATAATATAGATTCATAATAACTCTTAATACCTTGGAAAATATCCCACAGTTGATGTTTACTGTCAATTGTGTTCTGATTATTATTTGGTTCTTTTATCTTTCACATAAATTGTATCATCAATCACATGGAATATAGCACTCTCTGTAGTTTGATTTGGATAAAACTAACAGTTTTAAGATATTAAATACTCCATTTTTGTAGTTCTTTAAAATACATCTTAATCATGTTTTATAATTTTCCTGATATTTTATATACATATTATTAGATTTGTTTCCAGATTCTTGAAATTTCTAATACTGTTTACTGCAAATTGGCTCTTCTCTTTAAGTACATTTTAATGGTTTACTGCTGGTAGATAGAAATGCAAATGAATCTTGTTCATTAATGTTATATGCAACCACTTTGCTGAAGTCTCTTGTTTATAATAATGTAAAAACCATGTAGTTTGAGTCTTTTACAAAATTATTACACTATTTACAAGTGATCCACAAGCAATTCAATTCTGTTTCTTGTTTTAAATCCTTATACCTTTAATGATTTTATCATATTGGATAGAATTTCATGTACAATATTGAATTAAGATTGTAATGATGACTATCTTGTTCTCATTCTTGAGTTTAAAGAAACTGTGCTGGTTAGGGTTGGTCAATTTGAAGTAAGCTAGAGTAGAGTAAACTGGGACAGTGGAACATCCATTAAGAAAATACCTCTGTCAGACTGCATTCAGGGCAAGTCTGAAAATCATTTTTTTTATTAATGATTGATATGGGAGGGCTCAGCCTACTATGGACAATGCCATCCCCAGGAAGATGGCCTTGAGTTGTATAAGAGAGCAGGCTGTAAATTCAGGAGAAGCAAGTCAGTAAGTAAGCAGCTCTCCTCTATGACCTCTGCTTCAGTTCCTGCCTCAAGTTCCTTCAATGACTGTGATCTAGAAGTTGAAGCAAGAAAACACTTCACTTCTCAAGTTGCATTTGGTCAGTATTTTGTTACAGTAACCTAAAACAAATTAGAACAAAACATTACAAAATAAAATAAAATATAAGATGAAACAAAATCTGTCGTATTAAAGTTGGACATGACACCCCAACAGGAGGAAGAGTCCTAAGAGTAGGCACAAGTCAGAGACCCACCTGTTCTCACAGTCAGGAGTCCCATAAAAATACTTAATAGCCATAATATATATGCAAAGAACCTGGTATAGACAGACCCATGTAGGCCCTGTGCTTAGTACTTTAATCTCTGTAAGCTCACATGCACTTGCTTATTTGAATCAGGTCTTATTTTTGTAGTGTCTTTTATCCAATCTGGCTCTTACACTTTCTGCCTCCTCTTACATGGGATTCTCTGAGCGCTGAGGAGAGGGATTTGATGGAGACCTCTCATTTATGGTCTCTTACAGCCTGATATCTGGTTGTGGATCTCTGTGTCTGTTCCCATATACTAACAGAGAAAGTGTTTCTGGTGAAGACTGAATAAAGATGTGAGTATGGCAGAATATCATTAGGAGTCTTTTTTTTTTTTGATACTTGTTTTTTTTTTTTTAGATCACTTGTGTTTGGTTTTACCCTTGGTTTTTGTCTCTGGGCTATTTAGTCTCTGACTCTTAGTTACTTAAGCAGTGCCAGGTATGGGCTGCTTTTCATGGAGTGAGTCTTAAGTGATATCAGATGTTGGTTGGCTTCCTCCACAAGTTTTTTTTTTTTTTTCCTCCACAAGTTTTATACCAGCATTGCTCTAGCATAATTTGCATGCAGAACAGATTGTAGGTCAAAAGTTTTGTGTCTGGGTTAGTGTCCATGTTTCTCCTTTGGTAGCATGTGGAATACCTTCCCACACCAAAGAGACTAGAACGTAGTGGTGAAGGGTCCATGTAGGGACCAGATTGACTTCTCCATGTACAATGAGTTATCCTCAGCAAGTGGGCCCCACTATCAGCTTGTGGAGAGCAACTCTTTGTCTTAGTAACAGCCTGGGTATTTTGGGAATTTCTATGGGACCCACTTAGCCAACAATCGAATATAAGGCAGTCTCAGCACTGTAAGCTTTGCCTGGTGACAAGAGACTCCTTATCCCCCATTAGGATCACCTTCAAACATTCCAGGAAGTTTCCATTGCAATAAGTTCCTACAACACCCCTAAACACGCCAGTTCTAGCCATCTCTCTTTTCACTTTCCCTCTCCACCCTATCTCCCCCAGCTTGAACCCCCAATCCTAACCCTACCCACTCCCTGTTACCCATAAAATCTAATTTATTTTCTTCTCCAAGTGAGAACTGTGCATCTATCTAGATTCCTTCTCTTTACCTAATGTCTCTGGTAGCTTGGTTCCTATTTACTTCACGGCTAGTATGCCCCTTATAAGTGAATATATGACATACTTATCTTTCTGGATTTGGGTCTCCTGTACCAATATATTCAAGGTTGTTCCACACTTGCACTTAAATTTCCTTCTTCAAAGATTTAAAGATTTTTATCAAACAAGACTTTCACTTGCTTGGTTAGAGTTACTCCAAGGTATTTTATAATATTTGAGGCTATTGCAAAAGGTGTTGTTTCCCAGATTTCTTTCTCAACCTGTTTATTATTTGTATATAGGAGGCCTATTGAGTTTTTTTTGAGTTAACTTCCTATCCAACCACTTCACTAAAGGTGTTTATCATCAATAAGAATAAACTGGTGGATTTTTAGGGTACATTACCATATCATCTGTAGCGATACTTTGCCTTCTTCCTTTCTAATTTGTAGACTTGATATTCTTCAGTTGTCTTGTTGCTGTAGCTAAATCTTCAGTACTAAATTGAACAGATATAGAGAGAGTGGACAATCTTGTCTTGTTTCTGATTTTAGTGTAATTGCTTTGATTTTTCTATTTAATTTGATGTTGGTTATCAGCTTACTGTATATTACCTTTATTTTGTTAGTTAGGTATGCCTCTTATATCCCTAATCTCTCCAAGACTTTTGTCATCAGTTGGTGTTGATTTCATCACAAGCCTTTTCTGCTTCTAATGAGATGATCATGCATCTTTTTTCCTTTCAGTTTGTTTTTTATTTTAGTTTACCCTTACTGATTTTTGTATACTAAACCATCCCTATATCTCTGGGATGAAGCCTACTTGATCATGGTGGATCATCTTTTTCAAGTGTTCTTAGATTCAGTTTGCAAGTATTTTTTTTTTTGCATCTGCATTCAGGAGAGAAATTGGTCTGAAATTCACTTTCTTTGTTGAGTCTTTATGTGGTCTGGGTATGAGGATAATTGTGGCCACATAAAATGAATTGGGCAATGTTCCTTCTGTTTCTATTTTGTGGAATAATTTGGAGGAATATTGCTATTAGCTCTTCTTTGAAAGTCTGATAGAATTCTATGCTAAAATCACCTGGCCCTGGGGTTTCTTTGTGGGGGGCTTTTAATGAGTGCTTCTATTCCACTAGGGTTATAGATCTATTTAAATCATTTGTCTCACCTTGATTTAACTTGATAAGTTGTACAGATAAAGAAAATTATCTATTTCTTTTAGATTTTCCAATTTGGTGGCATGCAGGTTTTTAAACTATGCCCTTAGGATTCTTTGGATTTCCTTGTTGTCTATTGTTTTGTTCTCCTTTCTGTTTCTGATTATGTTAATTTGGATATTCTCTCTCTGCCTTTTAGTTAGTTTGGAAAATGTATTGTCTATCTTGTTGATTTTCACAAAGTACCAACTCTTTGTTTCATTGATTCTTTATATTATTCTCTTTGTTTCTATTTCATTGATTTCAGCCCCCGATTGATTATTTCCTGTCACTTATGGCTCTTGGATATACTTAATTCTTTTTGTTCTAGAGCTTTCAGGTAGGCTGTAAAATTGCTATGAGATCTCTGCAATTTTTTTTTGAGTTAAGCGCTTAGTTCTGTGAACTTTCCTCTTAGCACTACTTTCATTGTGTCCCATAAGGTCAGATATTCTGTGTGTTCATTTTTATTAAATTATAGACATTTTAAAATATATTTCTTATTTCTACCTTGACCCATTTTTCATTCAGTAGAGTTGTTCAGTTTCCATGACTTTGTAAGGGTTCTGTTGTTGTTGATATCAAGATTTAATTCTTGGTGTTCTGATAGGAAGCAAGAGGTTATTTCAGTCTGCATGTATCTATTGAGACTTGCCTTGTAACTGAGTATGTGGTCAATTTTGGAGAAAGTTCCATGAGCTGTAGAGATGACGATATATTCCTTTGTGTTTGGGTGAAATGTTCTATAAATATGTTAGGTTCATTTAGTTTATAACATTGTTAACTCCAGAATAACCTGTCCATTGGTGAGAGTGGGGAATTGAAGTCTCCCACTATCATGTGAGGATCAGTATGTGATTTAAGTTCTAATAGACATTCTGTTACAAACTTGGGCGAGCTTGTGCTTAGGGTATTAATACTAAGAACTGAAATGCTATCTTGGTGGATTTTCCTTTGATGAGTATATAGTGTCCTTTTCTGTGTCTTCTGATTACTATATAAAATGTCCATATAAAAATGGTTATATTGCCTTGCTTATTGGGTTCATTTGGATGGAATATCTTTTGCTAACCCTTATTCTCAGGTACTGTCTGTCCTTAATATTGAGGTATATTTCTTGTTTGCAGCCAAAGATTGTGTCTTGTTTTCCCCACTCATTCTATTGGTTTATGTCTTTTCATTGAGGAATCGAGATCATTGATATTGAGAGTTATTGATGACCAATGATTGTTGATTTCTGTTATTTTGTTGTTTTTGTTGTTGGTGATAGTGATGATAATAGTGATGGTGGTGGTGGTAGTGCTATGTGTGTGTGTAGGGATGGATTTGTAGATAGAATTTGTTTAAAATTTGACTTTATCTTGAAATACTGTATTTTCGCCATATATAGTGCTTGAGAGTTTTGCTGAGTATAGTAATTTGGGCTGTCATCTGTGTTCTCTTAGTGCCTACAACACATCTGTCCAGGCCTCTCTGGCTTTTAGAATCTCCATTGAGAATTTGAGTATAACTCTAATAGTTCTGCCTTTGCATGTTACTTGGTCTTTCCCCTTGTAGCTTTGTTTCTTTGTTCTGTGTGTTTAGTCTTTTGATTTTTTTGTGGCAAGGGAACTTAATTTTTTGGTCTATCTATTTGGTGTCTGCATGCTTCTTGTACCTTGATAGGAATCTCCTTTAAATTTAAATTAGAATTTTTTCTATTATTTTGTTGAAGACATTGTTTGAGCCTTTAACCTAGAATTCTTTTTCCTCTATTTCTGTTATTCTTATTCTTTTCATAATGTTCAAGATTTCTTGGTAGTGCTTTTTTTAAAGAGTTAACCATTTCTCTATCCAATATATCGATTTCTTTTATTGTATCTTCTATACCTGAGATTCTCTCTTCCATCTATTGTATTATGTAGTTCCTGTTAGAATTCCTAAATATTTCATTTCCAGAATTCCCACAGTTTGTGTTATCCTCATTGTTTCTATTCCTCCTTTTCAGGCCTTGAACAGTTTTATTTGTTTTTCTTTTTGCTTTTTTTCAACTGTATGAGTTTTCTTGGATTTTCTTAAGGGGTATTCTTTTCCTCCTAATTTGGTTGCTTGTTTATTTTTTATGCCCTGGATTTCATTATGGTAGATATACACTTCCTCTTTACTGACCTCTATATTTGTCATATAGTTGGTTTTAAGGTCTTTTTCTTGTGCTTTAGCTATGTTGGAATATTCAGGGCCTGTGGCAGTATGACAGCTGGCCTCTAGTGGAGACATGTTGCCATAGTGTTAATTTTTGTGTTTTTTATCCCAGCAGATAGGCATCTGGGTTTAAGATAATTATAGGTATAGGTGCTGATTCCTAAATTTGTTTTTTGTTGGTTGGATGCTTCATTTTCTGTTTCCTGTCTGGATTTTTGGAGTTTGGTAGTTGTGTGGTGTTTATTTTCCTCATCTGCTCAGCTGATATGTTTACAGGGAATACTTGTTATTGGAGGGTGGGATACTGGGATGAGTTGAAGGAAGGAAGGTTAGAGGTGAAGGTCTTGTGATCCCGTGGGGATGGAATCAGAGAGGAAAAATAAGTCAGAGCAGTCCTTGGGTGGGCAGGGGGTGTCTGCTGGAGTTAGGGCCTGGGACAAAGCAACAGGTGTGTGTGTGGGGGGGTGTTAGAAGAAAATGTTTTGGATCAATGGGGGTTGGGAGCAGGAAATAGTAAAGGCTGCCACAATTGTTCTGCTGCAGAGCTTGGCATGAGACAGGGGGATTGGCTCTGGGGAAACAAAGCCACAACATGGTCTTTAAACTATAGGTTGGAAGGCAACCTTTATATTGTCCATAATCTAAAACTGTATAAAATGGAAATTATCCCTTTTCTTGAAATCTCATTAGAACTAAGCTTTGAGCTAGTCTTTGCAGGAAGAATTTCAACATTGATTGAAATTTAAAATTTAAGTAGTATTATGGCAGTTAATTCCTGTATATTATGATTTCCTAGATATATTCCCATTTTTTAGTTCTCAGACATATTAGTCTTCAATTGAATGGTATTATTGTATCACTGTTACTCATCCTTATGTCCACTTTTCATTTGTTCATATAATTTGTGTTCTCACTTTTTTCTTTAACCAGTTTTACTGGAAATTTACTCATTTTTATTACTTTTGTTTCTCCTGAAGAAAGACATTCTGGTTTTCTTCTTTTACTCCTAATTAATTAGCTTTATTATTTAATTTATTATCCCCACCCTTCTTCCTTTGGCTTTGTTCTCTTGATACTTTTTATATAGCATCTTATGATAGCATGCCATAAGTTTTTATTATGGCTATTCAATGCTATATTTTTCTTCTCAGATTAATGCTTTAATTGCATCCAAGAAGTTTTGCTCTGTTGTGTTTTCATTACCTTATTTCTGAGTTCTTTCAAGTTTCCATTAAGTGTTTTGATTATAGAGCTAGGTGACTTAGATGCTTGCAATGCAGCCTGAACATAGTTTAGAACCTTCCAATATACGGAGTCTGATCAAGGTTGGCAGGATTACGAGTTACTAGTAAATTTGCTAAACCACATCATTCAATATTTATTGAATAAAAACTCAAAGAAATCTCTAAATAGGGGCTGGGAAGATGGCTCAGTTGCTAAGAGCACATACTGCTCTGGCAGAGGACACAAATTTAGTTTGTAGAACCCATGTCCATGGGTTCATAACTACCTGCAACTCCAGTTCTAAAGTATCCAACACCTGCTTTTAGCCTCTGCAGACACCTGCACTCACATTCCTACACACACACACACACACACACACACACACACACACACACACACTAAGTACATACATACATACATACATACATACATACATACATACATAATAAAATAAAACTAAAAGAAACAAAACAAAAAAACCCCTAAATATTTGGCCTCTTCATCATTTGTAGGAACTTAGAGAAATTATAGAAAGATATTTTTGTAATTTAAAAAGACATGTCAGCATATTCTAGGACAGTGATCTCCAGAAAACTTAGGAAAATGGTAGGCCCCTGATTTTCTAAGGTTTTATCTTAAAACTATCAACACTTTGAAGTTCCAGTTCATAATGCATTGTGAACACAGTATTATCAAAAATATACATAGGTTAATTAGTAATGTCCTATGAGATAGCAAAAGACCCAGTATACTATATTAAAACAAGTAATCAATGTGTTTTTTGAATAAGATGGTGAAAATTAGAAAGAAGTGGATTATTGTTAGGTTAATGCAAACTACTTTGGGTCTTTACTGCCTAATGGTACATAAAGAAAGAAAGAAAGAAAGAAAGAAAGAAAGAAAGAAAGGAAGGAAGGAAGGAAGGAAGGAAGAAAGAAAGAAAGAAAGAAAGAAAGAAAGAAAGAAAGAAAGAAAGGATATTGGACAGAATGCCAACTACACACCAGGTGCTAGGTACTATGCTGAATTTCTCCAGGCTCTTTAAATTACTACATCTAGAAGAGCAGCTGTAAATTGGAGTATCATACTGATTGAGAATGAACATAATTTACCATTGGCTTTTAATACCTTACTCTTGAATGAAAGCAAAATATGGTATTTAAATTGGACATGAAAGGAATAAAAAGAAAATCCTCCCACATCTTTGACGGTATCATTATTTTCGGCTTCTCATGGGACTTTTGCATTATTTTTGGTTTGCTGTTTTGTTAGCCAGGGAAATTCCACAAGCTTTCACTGCTCTTCTGTAAACAATAGTCCTTTCTTTTGTAGATTAAGAATCAGTGAGGAGCATGTTTCATTTTTAAGACAATTATATATATATATATTGGAATTGAGGAAATTATTATAGAATTGGTTCATAGACCACTGCACCAACAGAGAGAGGTCAATGATTTCATCTTGCCATCTCACTTTCCAATTTGTCATCTCATTCCTTAATTCTAGGCATTTGCTAATAGACCACAGGACCTATGCATCCTCAGGGATTCGTGTAACTCACAGGGTCCAATAATTCCTAAACATGTTAGGTATTTCTCTTTTTGTCAGCATATAGTTATCATGACAAGTAGCTAAATATTCCTTTCGTTAAAACTAGGGAGAATGATGTGCAGTATGTATCTGTGATGATATTAGAGTATCCTTCCTTAATGGAACTGTTGATCTGTGAACTGACTTGGTTTGGGGAATTGTTCTAGAGGTATGATATTACTGACATTTTCATCTATTTTAGTCTAAGGGTCTCACAGATGATTTCCTACTACTTAGTTCTTCTACATGTCACTTTATTCTAAATAACATACTGCTTTTATTTCCATTTTATGAAATTATGTTTCATTTATATACTATAAATGTATATTGTATGAAAAATTTTAATAAAAATGAAAAGACTATCATTCTAGCACTGCTGATTACAGTAGGTGTGTTTAATTTATCTTTTGAGTATCAATATTGCTTAAGGTCTACTGTTCTTAAAGATGTTTATTCTTTTTTGAAATAAGGGACCCTATTTCTATGGTGATTCTCCCAATTTATCTCCAAATTATAAAAGTCATCCATTAGTTTGCATGTGAAATATAACACACATGTCAAAGAAATTATAAAGCATATATATATATATATATATATATATATATATATATATATATATACACACACACACACAACCTGGTGAGCTATTTTAAAGTGAATGTTCACAGAATACTAATGTAGAATGCAAGATGCAGTATGCCCTGTTATTATGAGCAAGTGAAGTCTGAGTAACCAATGCCTTAGACCCAGGTGAGTAGCAAATCTCCTGCTGGGTAAGGCTCAAAGTGATGGCAAAACCTTCTGATGGCATGTGCAGAAAATAGCCACTGTAGCTTTTTCCAGCCAGATATTTAAGACCTAAAGAGTGCTTCTCTACAGAGACTGCTCCTACTGAGACTGGCTAAACTTGTCTCCATTTTTAACTGTATTTGTTAACACTCCTTTCATGTTTATCTGTATGTAAGTACTCTGACTCCTTGTTCAGCCGTATGCAAAACACTGGCTCTCTGTTCAGTTGTATATAATAAACATTCCGAGCTTCCCGAATACTGTGGCTTCTACATCCAGGATCCCAGAACACCTGATCCCACCTTTTCTGTCCGTTCGTATGTCCTTTCTTCATTCTCTTTCCCCTCGCACTGTGGTATAATTACTATTCTACTCTTCATGGCCTGAATTTTTATATATTTATTTTTAATTTTACTATTTAATCACACAAGTAAACAATATATTTTTGAATGCTGCTTCAATGGAAGTATATATCATTAGTAATGGATTAGTAATTAGTAGATTAGGGTATATGTTATTTTCTACAGATTACTCATTGTTACAATTGTAAACTTTACACAAAGCTCTATTTTCATTGTTATATAGCTTTCATTTTATGAATATTTGCATATGCTTTGTCTTCTACAAATTGTATTCTAAAACTTTATCCCCTCTTCAATAGTACTAAAGGGTAAGGAGTTAATTGGGAGTGTTTAGTTATTGGAGAAAGTACCCTAGTGAAAGGATTAATGCCACATATAAAAAGCTTGCTTGCCTTTTGTAACTTTCTGCCATATGAGGAAGCACTTGTCCACATTTTCCTATGTGAAATGTAACATACACTTTAAATACTACCTTCCATCCCATAATGCACAGTAAGAGGACCTCACTAGACAGAAGATGCTGAGGAGATGATTTAGGACAGAACTATGAGAAGCAATTTCTATTCTTTGTAAATTATTCAGCTTTGGGTGTGTTATAATGTCAGAAAATAGACTAAGGCAGGTGCTTCATTTCTAAAGGCCTTAACCTCTCAATAATAACACATTAGGGATGATATGTGAATCTGTAAGTTTTGGAGTTGCACATTCAGAACATAGTGGTAATATTAAGAAACTGTGTCATGTGCATGTTTTTCAATTAGGTGTATGACCAGAAACAGAGTTATTCTTTTTCTTTTATCCAACACTTTTCTCTACATACTTCGTTTCACATATTGTCAGAGGTATATTTGGTTTACTAATTTTTTTCTCTATTGCATATATTTTCAAGCCCTGATTTTATTCTCAATTACCACTACTTTACTTGTACCTAGAATCTCTATTTTTTACTATGTTCTCCTATCTCTTCTCTGTTTAAATATTTCTTTCTCTTCCTTGAATCTAGCAAAATAATTTTTTAAAATCTATGACCTTGGGACCAACCCCTTGAGCGGGAATCTTACTTTGGGCCTGTTGCTGGACCTTCCTTTCCTCAGTTTCCTCTTCATTTCCATCCCTGCAGTTCTTTCAAACAGGAGCAATTATGGGTCAAACTGTGGGATGGCAACACTCTCCCTCATTTGATGCCCTGTCTTTCAATTGGAGGTGAGGTCTATAAGTTCCCCCTCCCTACTGTTAGGCATTTCATCCATGGTCCCCCTTTTGAGTCCAGATTGTCTCTCACTTCCAAGGTCTCTGGTACATTCTGGTGGGTCCCCCCAACTTCCTACCTACTGAGGCTGCCTGTTTCCATTCTTTCTGCTGGCCCTTTTCCCTCACCCAATACCAGATCAGTTTCCCCTCTCCCCCACCTACTCCCTCTCCCTATCCACTTTCCCTCCCTGGTCCCTCCCTCCCCACTTGTGATTGCTTTATTCTCCCTTCCCATTGAGGCTGAGGTGTCCTCACTTGGGCCCTTCAGCTTGTTGACCTTTTTGAGTTCTGTGGACTATATCTTGTATATTTTTGTTCTAATAAAAGGGATCTATCATGACTGCCCAGACCCCTGGAAGACCAAACAAGCAGCTGAAAGAGTCAGATGCAGATATTTGCACCCAACCAATGGACAGAAGCTGCTGACCCCTGTGGTTGAATTAGGGAAAGGTTGAAAGAAGCTGAGGAGGAGGGTGACCCTGTAGGAGGACCAGCAGCCTCAATTAATCTGGATCCCTGAGATCTCTCAAACACTGGACCACCAAAAATGCAGCATATACCAGCTGGTATGACGCCCCAAACACATATACAGCAGAGGACTGCCTGGTCTGTGTTCAGAGATGATGAACCTAACTCTCAAGAGACTGGAGGCCCCAGGGATTTTGCAGGTCAGGTGGGTGTGGGTTGTGGGGTGCGAACACCCTCATGGAGACAGGGGGGTGGGTTGGAGGTTTGGGATGTAGAACAGTTGGAGGGTAGATGGGATGGGGAATAAAATCTGGAGTGTAAATAAGTAAATAAGTAAATAAATAAATAGAAAATAAAATTGAAAAAAATCTATGTCTGAAAATAATTTAATATTTGAAGCTCAATGATTCTATTTCTAGACTTTCTTACTGCTTGTCGTTGCTGTTCAATTGCTTGGTTTGGCTGCTATCTTATTTATGCCAGCACCCATGTTAAAATATTTGTTTTGGAAATACATTGACACTTTAGATAGCATTACTTTCTTTTCTAGAGTAATTTTTGCTGCATCTGCCAGAAACCTGAGAAAACCAGCAATCTGGTATTACATTAGTTAGTATTAAGAGAAAGAAATTCTGACTTACTAAAATGACTCAGTGCTGAGTTTCATCTATGTGAAAGCTGTTTTATTCTTATTCCACTCTGAGTCTTAAGGTGTTACTGTCTAAGGTTTAAATTTTATGTCTAAGTATTTTGCCAGAGTTTGTACCATCACTGGAGTGCTTAATCATCAACTGTCTGGGACAGTGCCCCAAATCCAGAAATTATTTTAGGTGGACTAATATCTATAAAATCTATTGATATTGCACTTTTCCTATTTTTAGCCCTTTTACAAGTTACTCCTGCATGTATTTCTCAAGTTTATGGGGATACAAATTAAAAGAAACTAAGAGAGGGTTTGCTGGGATGATGGCTCAGCAGTTAAGAACACTTACTGACTTTGCAGAGGATCTAGATTTGGTCCTCAGAATCAAATGGCAGCTGACCACCATCTGTAATTCCACTTCGAGGGTATCTGATGCCCTCTTCTGTTGTTACCAGCCCTGCATGTGGTACAGATAAATATGTGAAGGCAAAACTCACATAAAATCAAAAGAATAATAATACAATCTTTAAGAAAAATAACTTGTAATACATTTCCTTGTTCTGTTCTCTCCCACCTCCCGAGTCCAAATTTAAGGGGTAGAAGCTCTATGGGATATTTCAGCAATGGTGGGAAAAATTTTGTCCAATTATAGGCAATGGTTTTGGCCTGTAAAAATTTACTAAATTTTGGAGACCCAGTCTTTATATTCCTATGAATGTTCTATTATTTTTTTTTTTAAAATTCTACATTTAGTATTACATTTTCCAACTGGTATGTCACAGGAATCAACCAGTTTGAGTGGACATGTGATCAATCAGTGGGGATGTTTATCACTTCCAACTGATCTGTTGAATATCCCATTTTAAAATTTAATTTAAATTTCATATGTTCAAAATGTCATCTTCTGTTCTGTATATACATTGTAGAGTGATTATATGAAGCTAACTGACATAGATCCTCATACACTTGTTTTCTGTAGGTAGAACATTTAAAAAAATATTTTTAGTAATTTGAAAACAGACAGTATATTGTTATTAACTATGAGTATAATTCTTTGCAACTTCAGAAATTTATTCTCCCTCTGTAACTGAAAGTTAGTACTCTTGGTCAACAGTTCTCTTTTCACTGGCTCCTCCCCATCTAGGATATTATAACCATCATTCTCATTTTGCGAGTATTTTTTTTCTTGAAATTTAAGTGTGCAATAATAAATTAAAATATGAAATAAGCCAGATAGAAAAGCAAATACTGCAGCATCTGACTTATATTTGGAATCTTAAAATGTTAACCATTTTATAGAGTTTCCTGTGGCTACTTCATCTAAAATTCTATCCTTCTCCAGACCCTAGTGCTCCCTATCCTTCCAATTTTACCACCACAGTCTTATCCTTTTCTAGTATTAGGTATCATTTGCTTTTATAAAGTATATTTGTTTTTACTGTCAGCATTATGCCACTAAAATTTAAGCTCTATGCAAAGCAGAAGCTTATTTATTGCTTAGTATAATTGCATAGTAAATATTTTAAATGGTTGGATGGTACCAACTAACACATCAGTCAACATTCATTTAAATGGGAAAAAAACCTCATCAATTATTTTTAATTAAAAACAGTTTACTACAGGAAGTCATGGCAGCACCAAAACATTGCCTAGATTTTAGGCAATTTCTTTAGGCCTAGAGGAATAAATTAGAGGTTAGTATTCCAGTAAGACTCTCAAATCAGTACTGTCAATCTGGTTCATTATGGGTCAATGACAACTGATTCATTCAAAAAAAAAAAAAAAAAACCAGAGAGGAGTACATAACCAACACAGCAAAGTTGACTTGAAGAAGATATTCATAGTCCAAAGACAAAAATTTTTTCTACTATCATTACAACTGTTTCCTAATAGTCTCAGAAGTCATGATCTTGATTGGATGCTGGGATGTTATTACAATAAAACATACAGTTTCTATATCTGTTTTTTGTTGATTAACAATGGCCAAAGTGGAGAGATGATATTGCTACTTTATTTAAATTTTTCCAATTTGCATTCAGAATCTTCGAATCTTTGTATCCTTGCATCTATAATACACCAGAAGGTGTAGATTGTGTCAATTTATTGTATATACTACCAAATGAACAATGTGTTCTTATTGAAATATCTTGTGCGAAATGGAGAACTTATTATGCAGAGCTAGTATAAAGAATGCTTTCTCTCCATTAAATTGCTTTAACAAGTCAGGAAAATACTTTATGCAGAAATGTCTCTCTTATTCTCACCATTGCAGAAACAGAGTTGCAACCAGCTGATAGCAATTGCACTTCCCCCACCTATCTCTGAAAGTGAATACTTGGTATCTGATGCATATTAAGAAGCAAGATCAGTAGAAGCAATAGTCCTTGTGAAAAAATTTTTACTATTAGCATTGCTTATAGATAATGGGACATGATGATAATAAACAAGAAAAAAACTTCTAGTAATTTTTATTGTTAATTTTTCACTTTGAAAAATTTTATTTGTTAACATATATTAATTGTACACAGAAATATAGCATTTCCATGAATAAAGTGTACTTTAATCATATTACACTTTCTTTTTAAAATTTGTGGTCTTTTAAAGTATTGTTGCATACATATATCCATCCCTTGGGATGGGGAGATGACCCAGTGGTTAGAATGATTGCCATGTAAGTATGAAGATCTGAATTCAGATCCCCAGAACCCAGACAAGTTTCTAGGGTACCTGGAGACCTTCTTGAAATTCCATCCTTGGAATTCATAAATTCTAGAGCATGCTGATAATCAATTGTAGCCATTTTGGACAGCTCTGGCCTCTATTGAGAGACTCTGCCTCCCTGAATAAGGTAGAAGAGTGACGGAGGATGACTTAGGCCATCAATTTCATGTCCCCATATGCACCCACACATGTGGGCCTACATACAGACAAACATGAATACACATACATGTACAACACACACACACACATGAAAAATACATCCTTTTTGTCTTTACTTGGGATAATTGTTCTGACATCTTAACCTCAACACAATATGGTTTGTTAGTATTATTAGGTTATAAGTTCTTTGAATAAGCTATTTTCATTTTTATTATTCTGAGGCTGTGTCACTCTGGCTGGACTGGAACTTGCAGTGTATAACCAACTGGCACTGTCTACGGCATTCTTTCTGCCTCTGTCTCCCCAGTGGTTGGAATACATGTGTGAAGTTATTGTGTACATGGTTAGAATAATATATTTTTATGTTTCTCCTTAGGTAAACTGTAGAAAGCAGAATTCAATATAAAAGAAATAAGATGCAGAGATAGAAAAGTGATGTACACAGATGTAGAAAAGGATTCTCAACTATACCGGTACATTAACCAAAAGTAGTGAGCTTGGTCCCAGATTTCTAGGCCACATAACTACACATTTCAATTCACTTAGTGTGGAAGGATCCATAAATGTTAGCATGATTTAAAAAGTTCACTAGCAATTCTAATGTACTAGGAAGCACTGTCAAATGCTGCTTTTGTACTTGTGCAGAACCTCTGAGGTATGGTTTAAGCTTCAATTATGGTGGTAGACAGGATAAAGAAAACATTGTGTTGTGGTTTGAATGACCAAAACCTCCCAGCCCTTGACCCATGATAGAGGACAGAGCTACAAGACAGTTCTTATACCATGGGCATCAATAAAGGCTTCAAATCGGATATTGTTGAGAAAACAGCTTTTAGTGAGAGACAAGTAACTATGACACCCATTTTGGAAAGATTTGCAAATATATGAATTGTGACAACATTCTGAGGTTACATAGCACATGGTCCAGGTGACAGAGTCAACTAAACCAATAGTATCCCTAGTTGCTTAGGACATATGGAACTGTTTCAAAAGCTGAGTGATGGGTTCAGAGTTCTGAATTTGTCATTGGCCTTAACTATTAGATGTCTCTTAGCAGAAATATCAACAGAAAAAGAAAAATCTTAAAACCTAGACAATTTCCAATGCTCACATGACAAGATAAAATTAATATGGAATGGAATCCAGGGAGTTGGTATTTTATGTTTTTGTTTTGTTTCATCTTTACCAACTTGCCACTCAAGTTCACAATGTACAAATGAGTTTGAAAGCAAGTAAATTAGATATCCCAATAAGGATTATTACATGGCTTTTCTATTTGACTCTTTCTAATAATACCTCCATTCCTCCTATATTCTATGAGCATCAGAAAATTCTATCTATCCATCTATCACAAAATGAACTGAGGCAAAGCATAGATAGGGTCATCCAACTCAGTATTATATAGTCATACATATAGAAGTAGTATTGAGACTTCTAGTTTTCCCGTCCATGGCTTTTGAATCTAATTCTACATAATTTGGTTTGCAAATGACTATGCCTATTAACTCATTATTGAAAATGAGTTACATATATATATTTATATTTATATTTATATTACATAGTCATACATATAGAGTTAGTATTGGGACTGTTAGTGTTCCAGTCCATGACTTTTCTATGATTTCCATGATTTCTAGCTCTCTATATTTTTTTTGCAAATTTACCACGCCTATTATGTTATTACTTAAAATGCATTCACTAAATTGTTTTTTTAATGCTTTTGGGGGAAGGCAAGGTGTGGGGAAGAGCATTAAAGATATTAAAAGCAGGTATAAACCTGATTGGTTGATAAGCTTCGGGGAAGTACTTAGGCCTCAGGCTCTAAAGGAGAGATATATCTGGGGGGACAGAGTTAAGAATGTTGCTAAGGGAATCTCCCTGAGAGTTGAGTTTACTGATAAGGTTTTTATCTGAGGATCAAAGAAGGGACCTCCCAAGCCCTCAACTGAGAACTAGTGGGACTGAAACTATTCTAAGTATTTTAGGAGATGGATATGCTAATTAGTGTTCTCTCTCCCTCTTTCTCCCTCTCTCTTGTTCTCTTTCTCTCTGTCTCTCTGTCTCTCTCTCTCCCTCTCTCTCTCTCTCTCTCTCTCTCTCTGTGTGTTTATTGATTTTATGTGCATGGGCGTTTTGCTTTCATGGTTGTCTGTGTATCAAATGTGTTCAGTACTCATGAAAGTTTGAAGAGTGTGTCTGAGCCCCTGGAACTGGAGTTACATAAACTGCCATGTGGTTGCTGGTAGTTGAATCAGGGAATTCTGGAAGAGCACCCAGTGCTCTTAACCATTCAGCCACCTCTTCAGCCATTTTTTACTTTTTAAAAATACTGGAGACACAGTTACTCTGTTCTACATCCAATGTGATATAGCTTGTTATCTGCACATTTGAGACATGTGTTTGATCTTACAAAAGCAGAAGAGTTATGGCAGGGATAAGATTTTAGAGGTTGTAAATACTAAGATTACACCTATAAAAAAAGCCCAATATTCCCTAAGGAAATTGAAAGGTTTTTAAAGGCCTTTAATTTACTCCCATATAAGAAAATTCTTACTTTGTGTTTCCTTTGTTTTCCTCCTGCCCCATTATTAACCCATCTTTCAGAATATGCTCCTTTTAGTAGAAAATTGGATGGAGTATAGTGCATTTGTTGGTTCTAAAAGGGGTGCTTTGTGTGGCTTTGGAGCTGAACATTCCTGGGCTCTCCTTGAGGACTATGACAAGAGTCTTCATTAACATTCAGTTGTGGTACTAGCGTACATAATTTTGAAAAGCAGTTTGTCACGAAGCACCTTCATAGTCTCCAAAGAACAACTCATGATCCAAGGTTGGAACAAAGGGAAGGTCAAATGTGAAAGGTTAGAGCCATGAAAAGTTTAGATGCATAGGTAGCTGGAGGGAAGGACAAGGGTCCATGTGAGCTGACTCCCTAGGTGGCATCGGGTAGTCAATGGGCAGTCTAAGTTCATGGAGGTGGAATATCAAAAGAAAATAGGAGTAGAATTCATTTGACCATTTTGGCAATGGTTTTCTCAGCCTCTGTGATGCATCAGTTGGTACTATAGAGAAGGGAAAAGAAAGCCAAAACTCTTCATGTTCTATTCTTACCCCTGCCTAGAAGAGCAAGGAGAAAAAGAAAACAAACCGTGTTAAGGGGTTGAATACACAACTCCCATCAGACCCCTGATTCAGCAGATTCACTGATTCTTACCCTTGCCACCTTTTTACACCTAAGTAGATGTGAAGTGAGAATGCTGTGCTCACCAAGGTCCTTAGGACACTAGGAGTAAAATGCATGACAGAACTGGAGCAAGTAGAGAGGGAAATGTGAAGGTTATCTAATAGTGAGTTAAATTTCATATAGCCACAAAAGCATTAGAATGTAAAAATAAAATATAACACATATAGATGTTTAAATTCTTCCAACAACTGCCACTTTCCATTATTTTAAATAAGCTCTATTATTTAAAAAATCACAAAAAGTAACAAAACAAACGAAAACACCAGGCACAGAAATTAACCAGACCTAATATCCGTGTCTTTGAGCTTCTTCTGTATCATTAGAATAGCTATTCTGAAGTGGTGGGTGGGCCTGTATCGGAGTCCACACTTTCACTAGCGAATATATTTTTTATTCACCTACACCCCCCAAGGCTAGGACAGGGTTAGAAATAGAAGAACAAAATTACCTTTATATCCGTTTATAACTCATGTCCATTACCTGCTTTCAAGACATGAAAATAAAAATACATTGCAAAGGACATGTACATTTAAATGATTTTCAAACAACTGCTATATTCTTGAGAAATCATTTCTTATTGTGTCATTGTATTAATGTTAAGTTTCACTATTCTCATTTGATCTATAGTCTGCAACGCTGACATTTCTCTTTTCATTCAGACCTAAGCCTATCTTGAATAAAGACTGCCATCTGTGTCATATTAGCAGTGGCTGTGAAATGAATTATTTTCCACTAGTGGCTAATATGAGACCAGAATATGGAAATAAAGCTAGCTTTAAAAATTCAATTTGCAGTGCATATTTATGAATAATTTATATGTCCTTACTTTATAATGTAATAATTAATATACCATTGATTTATTTTTAAAAGTTAAAATATGTTTAATGATACCATTCTATGCATTTAAAATTAAAATATAAATCAAAGATATCATTAGATATAATTTCACCTTCTTGTATATATCAAAGTTCCTGGATTATCTTATGTGAATGCTTCTAACCTCTTAATTCTGCTAAAAGAGATGGCTGTAAGAAGTGATATGATAAATATTTTAAAGCATCACATTTTATGTCATAATCTTGACAAGAGTAGTGAAAGATGATGTAAAGTAGCAAAGGTTCTAAATGCTGAATAAAAATAAAAATTATTACCACTCTTACATAAAGTTTTGGCATGTGATATATATATATATATATATATATATATACACATACACACACACACACACACACACACATATATTTACATTGAATAATTCAGAGAAGATTCAAAGTCGATACTGATTTTGTTGACTTAGAATTAATTCTTTTGATCCCTAATGTTTCTGGAACTTGTGAGAATGACAAAAAAGTGCTAGAAATAGATTTAAGCGCTGGAGATGACATGAGGTGACATGAGGTGACAGACCCAGAGGATCTGAGAATGGATGTCTCCATCAACTCGCCATGGAGTGACAATACTAGGAAGAGAAAATAGAATGTTAAGATTTAAATACATACTTCTCTGGTAGTGTATTTTATGTTAACCCAGCACTTTGCAAAGTATGTCTCATTATTATTTTTAGCTTATTAATGGTATTATAATAGTAACTAGTTGGTATTTATCTCGAAGGCATTTAGTGCTTTGCAGGAACTTTCTTCTTGTCAGGTGACAATATTCATCGCAATTTCAAGGGGAAAAAAAACAGTGATACCAAATGAGGAACAGATGAATAACAGAAGTACGGTTTTAAAAACAACAACAGAGAGACGGCTCAGACTTTCTGCTTCTACTCTGGTATGTTGTGCACGAAGCTTTGTTGCTTTGCTTCAATGTGTGTGATCTAAAACACCTAGCAGGCAATGAAAGCCCAACAAAGTGAAATTTTAGTTTTTGAAAGTTAATTAGTGATATTTTTGACAAGTGTGAGCTTTCTTTGGCACCTTCACAGGAAGTAAATAAAGCACACCTAGACCTCTGAGATGTTTTCTCATATCTGGGGTTGGTATAGAGGTGGTTGTTGGGGGGGTAGTTTTTCTCAGAGGCTTTTAATGGCTCTTGATGTTTTGAAGTTACACTGCCCAAAGTAGAGACTTTTAGAAACTAAGGACTTGAAAAGTTTTAAAACGATCTTTCTCTTTAAATTTCAAACAGATTATAAGGCCATCTGTTTATGACATGGAGTGATAAAGCCACCCTGGGTGTTTGTTCTTGTTCTGTAATAATGCTTCTTAGGAAACAATGATTCTTACTGAAGAAAATAATGTTGTGGATAATCAAGCATTCTTTTAAAGCTTAATAAAAATTGGCATGCATGAGGCATTTTTCAAACACTCACAGAACATTATATACTTGACCATAAATTGAATTTTGAGAATACTTAAAATAGTTTCTGATAATGTAGAATAACACTTTTTTGTCTTGTGACCCCTCTTTATGCCTGAGAAATTTTCATGTGAGCCTGGATATCTATGTATTAAAAATAGGCTTATTTTTATCAAACATTTGCTGATAATTTTAAGAACAAATAAAGCAGTCTTTTGGCATACTTACAATTTTGTCATTTATTAAAGATTAAGTCAAATTAGCATAATAAGGAGATGGGTATACTTATCTATCTTTACACAAATAGTTAAATTATAGGGACTGGATCTAGACTGTGTAACAGAAACTCTATCAAACATGGGAGTCCTCTTCTCTGGTTGTTGGCCAGGGGATTCCAAGAGACTCACAAAACAATATAGACTATTGTTGTTCCCCTTAGTTGTCTCCCAGAAGTTGAAGGTAAATTCCCATTCTTGAAAATATGACAGATTTTGATGCAGGACTCAGGATCTGACACTAATGCCTCCGTTCTGGGGACTAGCTTTCATAGTACAAGAAGGAGTTATGCAAGTTGCCAGAGGAGGAAACAGCAATAGTCTGACCCAGCTGTGATGTCTGTGAACCTAGCTATGAAAGAACATAGCTGGATATCCCTGAAGTTCCAACAGTAGCACTTACATCTTGGTGGAAAACTTACAGCTGTCTAATTGGACTTTAAGGCCTGTTCCACAGTGGGAAAATCATGCCTAATACTATTAGACATAGCCAACCACCGTGGTTAGTGAGGTGACCTTAGAGCAGTGATTCTCAACCTTCCTGATGCTACAATCCTTTAATATAGTTCCTCATGTTGTGGAGACCCCCAACCATAAGATTATTTTTGTAGCTACTTTATAACTGTGATTTTCTGCTGTTATGAATTGTAAATATCTGTGGATATTCATGGTCTTAGGTGACCTCTGTGAAAATGTTGTTCAATCCCCAAAAGAGTCTTAGAGTAACATAGAGGAGAACCTACTACAGATACTTATCTAAACTAGTATAATTCTCAACTGCATGCTAAATCTTTATCCTTATGCCCACAGATAAGTGTATCACTCACCTTTATGGAAAGCTACAACTAGTCTAAATGCACAGAACATATGATTGTGGGTTGCCCAACTCTGGTTGATACATCTTCAACACAATCCCCACAAGTAAAGCTCAGGGATTATAAGAGCCAAGTCTTCTGTGAGACTTGTGTGTCTCCCAAAATCGACAGGGAAACTCCTGTCATAATAATCACCAATATGGCTACTTAAAGAAGACCTGAACAGTGACTACACCAATAGCCACACTAATTGGAAGGAGGAAATCTCAAGTGGCCCTTCCCCTAGACGAAGAACTACAGGCAACTAAGGAATGCTGAGAAAGGGAGAGTTAGCCTTTCCTAGGAGATGAGTTATTGGTTATCCAATAAATAGCAAGTATTCAGCCTTAAAAACATACGCATACAAGCAAAACACTAAACAAAACCTAATGGTTTTGTTTACATATTTGTGTGTGTGTGTGTGTGTATACATGTATGTGTAACAAAGAAGCCATGAATTTGAGAGGGAAAGGGAAGTGGGGTCATGGGAGAGATTGAAGGTGTGGAATATTGTAATTATATTATTATACTTTAATTTAAAATTGCAAATGAAAAAATATTTTTAAAAATTTAAATTAAGCAGTTACTTCAATTAAGTAGTTAAGAGCATGTATTGTTCTTCCAGAGGGCCAGAGTTTGGTTTTCTGTATCCACAACTGGAGGCTCACAAATGTCTATAGTTCCAGATCCAGAGGATTTGCCAGCTTTGGCTTCCTCAGACACCCCTTGATTGCACCTACTACCTGCTACACTGCACATAATAAAATTAATAAAAAAACTTTTATAAAGAATGAAAATTTTCTGAATATCTGTTATTGCAGGATGTAGAGCATCTTCAAATTTTTTTTACAATTTGATAGATACTTTAATTTTATAAATGTCTGTATTGAAAATGTCACTTTGCATAAATATGTAGTACAAAATGGCAAAGTATGTTTAGGGCCGCTTACGAAATCGTTGGAAATTCTGTCCTAATTCTAAGCCAAAGTTAATTTAACAATTTTTTTTATAAAACTCAAGTCAGCAACATAAATAGTGTGAACTACTCATATACGTGTTATATTTTCAGTGCCAAGGCTGCAGTAATGCCATGTGATATAATACAAGTTAAAAACTGCCAGAAGCACCTCCGATATATTATACATTTGATTTTGAATTTAATTTTAGTTGTTGTGCATCTAGAAACCTTTAGCTATTGCCAAAACTTTCAAGACTCCCCCATTCAGTTATGTGACTCCCCATTGTGCTGTGACCTGCAGTTAAAGAAACTGGGACCTAGAAGATGCCACACAGTCACATGCTTTCAGAGTATCTTGAAAAAGAGCAGTTTTCCTTGTGCCACAAATGAGCTGAAGTGACAGCTGATGGTTTAAACTGCCAGGATTCTGTGTGCATGTTGCTCTAACAACACACAGCATTAATTAATTGCCTTATGGAGTTCGCTTTCTTTAAGATTAGCCTCAACTTCTCGGTGTTTTAGAATCACTCATGCAGCAACCTAACCTGCAGTAATGCTGCTGGAATGCAATTGAAAGCATCGCTCTATGTAGGCTATTAGCTACTAGTGTAGCAAAACCATTTGTGTCAGTTGCAATTTTGCTCCATAGTTCTGCCTTTTTTGCTCTTTGATTGAGATTTTTTTTATTATAATTCAGAGAATTTTCTTCTTTCAATGATAAAAATCCCAAACTCCAATCAATTGATTTACAAAGCTATTTATAACTGACTTTAGCCATTCTAGCAAATGTGCTGATACTAATATGTGACTTTCCTTTGGCAAGGGCTTTCCTGGTGATTATAAAAATAAATAAATATTGACTTCCTTTCTTTGTGAGAGACATAGGGTTTTCAGTCTGAGGCTTATTTTTCTATTACTCTCTTCAGAAACCCAGGATGATGAAGAATTTCTTGCCTCAGTAAGGAGTAAACCAAAGATAAAAAGATTTAGCTGAGACTTAAGGAGAAATTTCCTGTCTGAAAATGTACTACATCATGGGCTCTTCTTTAAAATGAAACAGTGGCACTTCAGGTACCTGTCTCCAACCTGCCCCATGGCCAGTCAAAGATTGAGATGGCAGAGTGCAAAGCTTGCATAGTGGTTACTGCTGTTTTGACTTTTGACCCACTGCTTGCTCATTTTAGGCACAGGTAGGAAAATGAAAATGATGGGAAGAGAAGAGCAGGTGTTGTACAGTGCATCTTTAGGACTCAGGGTTAGAGAGCTTAATATCTAAAAAATAAAAATAAATAAAAATATAAAAATATCCTCTTTCCCACTGACTCAACACATTTGAAGCTCTTCACAATTTTGTCCCAATCTATATTTCCAGACCTTTTCCCCACTTTCATGCCTTTCCACAGATGCAATGCCACAGCCACATTGGGCATGTCTCCCTTTCTCATAAAGTGCACCAATTATCTGTCATATAGACTTGCTGATTCTTACACTTTCTCAACTACTCATTACTTCTTCCATTTTAAACCCTACCTCTTGCATTTAGTCACTGTCAAACTGGTCAGTTTGTTCTTTGTTTGGCATGATCCTGTCTTAAGACCTTTGTACTTTCTATTAGTTCTGCCTGCAACATTTTGCACTAGATAAAGGATACATTTCTTCCTACATTCTTTTTAAGATTCTTCTCAAGTTTTATACTGCCTCAAATGTATTCTTTGGACACCTTATTTCAAATTACATTTTTCTTGTCCTTCTCCATATCACATATCCTGCTTTATATTTTCTACAACATTTTATGTTACATTATACAGTCTCTCTCTCTCTCTCTCTCCCTCTCTCTCTCTCTCTCTCTCTCTCTCTCTCTCTCTCTCTCTCTTAATATATATATATATATATATATATATATATATATATATATCCACCACCACACCAGAATTTCAACGCCATTTGAGCAGAGATTTTTTTTTGTCTATATATTTCAGTGCTGTATATCCAATGCATAAAAATCATGTCTATCACACAGTGGGCTCGATCAATGAAAATTAAATAAGTTGATGTTACTTCCTCTGTCTGAAATTCTTTATCTTTATCTTAACGTGTATTTGAAGCCATCATCAGATGCTACCTCTTCAATGAAGCCTTCTCTGGTTCCCCCTAACATTGTATTTCCTGGGACTACTCTCACAATAAAACCTTGTTTGTAGAGAAGCTTCTGAATCCCTAATCTGTTCTGTAGTCATCTGTGAATACTAATCCTTTTGAGTATTATTTGTTGAGGAGCAACAGTAAGAGCTCCATAGACTCCCATTTTTTTAAATGAATATATTTATTTTATTAAATTATAATTTTACGTATCAGAGTCAAATGAAAAATGTTCACTTAGTACACTGCAAAGAGGAATTCGCATCACAACAGAAGAGCATAAATTATTTTGTGAAAGTGGGTTAATTTGAGAAATGTATTTGTATGTCAGGATACTGCATAGACAACTGGGTATCACATGATCAAAAGTGTTAATAACAAGTAGTTATGAAAGCATAAACACTGAGGTTTATTAATTACAGAAACATAGTTACATTAAATAGGTATACAAACCATAAATTTGTATCAAACAGTGAAAAATCCGGGTGCATATACTTAGAGCATGCAATGTGTCCCAAAAGCCTAATGAAGCACATATTTAATCTGAGGACAGTATGTTATAATTTTAAGCTGAAGATCAGTTCTTGTTGAACAATGTTGCCAATCCAATACTTTAAATTCTTTAACCATATGTATTGATCTAGATAAACAAAAATTAACACTTACAATGAAGTCCTTCATTTGCTGTAACTTCAAGTTCTCTCCATTTAGTTTGATGTTGGCTACTGGTTTGCTGTAACTGCTTTTACTATGTTTAGGTAGGGGCCTTGAATTCCTGATCTTTCTAAGACTTTTATCATGAAGGGGTGTTGAATTTTGTCAAATGCTTTCTCAGCATCTAGTGAGATGATCATGTGGTTTTTTTCTTTGAATTTGTTTATATAGTGGATTACCTTGATGGATTTCCGAATATTGAACCATCCCTGCATTCCTGGGATAAAACCTACTTGATCATGATGGATGATTGTTTTGATGTGTTCTAGGATTCAGTTTGCTAGAATTTTATTGAGTATTTTTGCATTGATGTTCATAAGGGAGATTGGTCTGAAGTTCTCTTTCTTTGTTGGGTCTTTGTGGGGTTTGGGTATGAGTGTAATTGTAGCTTCATAGAATGAACTGGGTAGTGTTCCTTCTGTTTCTATTTTGTGGAATAGTTTGAAGAGAATTGGTATTAGATCTTCCTTGAAGGTCTGATAGAATTATGCACTAAAACCATCTGGTCCTCGGCTTTTTTTGGTGGGGAGAGTTTTAATGACTGCTATTTCCTTAGGGGTTATGGGACTGTTTAGATGGTTTATCTGCTCCTGATTTAATTTTGGTACCTGGTATCTGTCTAGGAAGTTGTCCATTTCATCCAGGTTTTCCAGTTTTGTTGAGTACAGGCCTTTGTAGTAGGATCTGATGATTTTTTGAATTTCCTCAGTTTCTGTTCTTATGTCTCCCTTTTCAGTTCTGATTTTATTAATTTGGATACTGTCTCTGTGCCCTCTGGTTAATCTGGCTAAGGGTTTATCTATCTTGTTGATTTTCTCAAAGAACCAGCTCCTGGTTTTGTTGATATTTTGTATTGTTCTTTCTGTTTCTATTTGGTTGATTTCAGCCCTGAGTTTGATTATTTCCTGCCTTCTACTCCTCTTGGGTGTATTTGCTTCTTTTTGTTCTAGAGCTTTTAGTTTTGCTGTCAAGTTGTTAGTGTATGCTCTCTCCAGTTTCTTTTTGTAGGCACTGAGAGCTATGAGTTTTCCTCTTAGCACTGTCTTCATGGAGTCCCACAAGTTTTGGTATGATGTGTCCTCATTTTTATTAAATTCTAAAGTCTTTAATTCCTTTATTTCTTCCTTGACCAAGTCATCATTGAGTAGAGAGTTGTTCAGTTTCCATGTGCACATGGGTTTTCCATTGGTTTTGTCATTATTAAAGACCAGTCTTAGTCCGTGGTGATCTGATAAGATGCAAGGGATTATTCCAGTCTTTTTGTATCTGTAGAGGCTTGTTTTGTGACCAATTATATGGTCTATTTTGGAGAAGGTACCATGAGGTGCTGAGAAAAAGGTATATTCTTTTGTTTTAGGATGAAATGTTCTATAGATATCTGTTAAGTCCATTTGGTTCATAATTTCTGTTAATTTCAAAGTGTCTCGGTTTAGTTTCTGTTTCCATGATCTGTCCATTGCTGAGAGTGGGGTGTTGAAATCCCCCACTATTATTTTGTGAGGTGTAATGTGTGTTTTGAGCTTTAGTAAAGTTTCTTTTACGTGTGTAGGTGCCCTTGCATTTGGAGCATAGATGTTCAGAATTGAGAGTTTACCTTGGTAGATTTTTCCTTTGATGAGTATGAAGTGTCCTTCCTTAACTTTTTTGATTACTTTTGGATGAAAGTCGATTTTTATTTGATATTAAAATGACTATTTCAGCTTGTTCTTTGGGTCCATTTGCTTGGAAAATTGTTTTCCAACCTTTTTATTCTGAGGTAGTGTCTGTCTTTGTCACTGAGGTACGTTTCTTGTATACAGCAAAATTCTGGGTCCTATTTGTGTATCCAGTCTGATAGTCTGCGTCTTTATATTGGGGAATTGAGTCCATTGATATTGAAGATATTAAAGAAAAATGATTGTGGCTTCCTGTTATTTTTGTTATTAGAGGTAGAATTATCTTTGTGTAGTTATCTTCTTTTGGTGGTTTTGGAAGATTACTTCCTTGTTTTTTCTAGGTTGTAGTTTCCTTCTTTGTGTTGGCATTTTCCATCAATTATCCTCTGAAGTGCTGGGTTTGTGGGAAGATATTGTGCAAATTTGGTTTTGTCATGGAATATCTTGGTTTCACCATCTATAGTGATTGAGAGTTTTGCTGGGTATAGTAGCCTGGGATGACATTTGTGTTCTCTAAGGGTCTCTATGATGTCAGTCCAGGCTCTTCTGGCTTTTATAGTCTCTGGTGAGAAGTCTGGTGTAATTCTTATAGCTCTGCCTTTATATGTTACTTGACCTTTTTCTCTTACTGCTTTTAGTAATTTTTCTTTGTTTTGTGCATTTGAAGTTTTGATTATTATATGACAGGAGGTATTTCTTTTCTGGTCTAGTCTATTTTGTGTTCTGTAGGCTTCTTGTATGTTTATGGGTACCTTGTTCTTTAGGTTAGGGAAGTTTTCCTCAATAATTTTGTTGAAGATATTTACTGGCCCTTTAAGTTGGGAATCTTCACTCTCATACATACGTATTATTCTTAGGTTTGGTATTCTCATTGTGTCCTGGATTTCCTGGATGTTTTGGGTTAGGAGTTTTTTGCCTTTTCCATTTTCTTTGACAGCTGTGTCAATGTTTTCCATGGTATCTTCTGCACATGAGATTCTCTGTTCTATCTCTTGTATTTGGTCGGTGATGCTTATGTCTATGACTCCTGCTTTCTTTCCTAGGTTTTCTAGCTCCATGGTTGTCCCCCTTTGAGATTTCTTTATTGTTTCTATTTCCATTTTCAGATCCTGAATGTTTTTGTTTAATTCCTTCTTTGTGTTTTCTTGCAGTTCTTTAAGGTATTTCTGTGATTCCTCTTTAAGGGCTTCTACCTGTTTATTTGTACTCTCCTGTATTTCTTTAAGGGAGTTACTTATGTCCTTCTTAAAATCCTCTATCATCATCATGAGAAGTGATTTTAATTCTGAATCCTGCTTTTCTGGTGTAATGGGGTGTCCAGGGCTTGCTATATTGAGAGAACTGGGTACTGATGATGCCAAGTAACTTTGATTTCTGTTGCTTATGTTCTTGCGCTTGCCTTTCGCCATCTGGTTAATTCTAATGTTACCTGCCCTCACTGTGTAAAACTGGAGTCTATATTTCCAGTTATCTTGCTTGTTGCAGAGCTCCTCAGAGTCCAGATGTCTCTGTGGTCTTATGATCCTAATCTCCTGGGTGGAAGAACTCCTGGGACTCAGGCCACCTCTGGGATCTGGAAATCCTTCTGCTCTTGGTGTGGTGGTTCCTCTAGGATGGCTCAGGATATGATGTCTCCACAAGTGCAAACCAGCTAGGTGTCTGCTGCTCTGAGTGCAGTGGCTCCTCTAGGATGGTTCAGGATTCAGTATGTCTACAGGAGCAGACCAGCTCTGTGTCTGCCCCAGCCAAAAGGACCAGGCAGGGGTGGAAGGGAAGTGGAGTTCCAGAAGGGCAGGGTTTGGGTAGCTGGTGTGTCCTGAGCATTATCCCTGGCTCCCAGATGTAACTCTGGGGCTCAGGGAATGAAATGGGATTCTTACTCACTGCTCTGAGTGCAGTTGCTCCTCTAGGATGCCTCAGGATTAGGTATCTCCACAGGAGCAGACCAACTCTGTGTCTGCCCCAGCCAAAAGGGCCAGGCAGGGGTAGAAGGGAAGGCTAGACTCCCATTTCTAATGGAACAAGCAAAGGTAATGAAGACAAAACTAAATCTGGATATAGTCTTAAGGGTATATAGGCAAATTAAGAAATACATACTCAACACTAGGCAACTAAGGAATGCTGAGAGCAGGAGAAATAGTCTTCTCAAGGGAAGAACACACCAACTGGTTATCCAATACTGAATAGTCAGCTTTGAGAAACTTGTGTTTATGTATTTAGGAATATATACACGTATGTACACACATGTGACCATAATTAAAGAAGAAATGACATAAGTTTGAAAGAGAACAATGTGGGGTACATGGAAGGAATTTTTGGGAGGAAATAAAATGGAAAATGATGTAATTATAAAATTAAAAGAGTCACAATCAAGAAAGGTCTACTTATATTCAACGAAGAACATTAAATGTCTGTGGCAGTTGATCTGTGCTTGTTTTCTTTCCCTCAGCTTCCTTACTCAGCCTCATGGACGCTATCCTCTCTGTAGGTGTGGTAAAGGCAAGAGCTATCTCATCTTAGTTCTTATGGAGGTGGACTTTTATTGGGAAGCTGAGGGTGCTAATTTCCAGCACCCATTCCTCCCAGCCACCACTCAGAATGTACTCAAGATCAAGCACAATAAAAATCCTGAGACTGCTGCTACTTCTACAATGGTTCCATGACACAAGAGTCAAACAAGCTAAGATCAGAGCTACCATCTCTGCCCAGTGCCCAAAGTACTGGCTTTCTCCTTTTGTCCAAGGTGAAAGGTATAAGATCATAAATCCAAAGGTTTCACTGAAAAGACTTTATTAAACAGCATGTGGGGAAGGTCAAGTTGAGGTTCTCGTGAAATAAAAGGAGATTTTTGTATGAGCAAATAAGACGTTAGATTCTTTTAATTAATTAAGAAAAACAAGATGAAGGATAGGGTGGCTAGTTTACTACAGAGATGCAAGGAAATATACACTTAACTCTTTTAAAGTCAGAATGAACCTCAAAGATGTACCACAAAGCTAGTCCTGCCCACATTTAACTGGACTGAATTGTAATTTGTCTAATGTCCATTATTGAAAATGACAGCAAATCATCCCTAACTGAATCCTAAGTTGAATATTAAATTTCTGCATGTAATTTTAATTGTTGAGGTATTTTTAGGCTATATATTCCAATGAGGGAGGCAGCATACAGTAGTCAAACTACAAACTATAAATGAGACAGATTAAGTGCATGACCATTCCAAAGTATATATCATGAAAAAGATATAAATTTATGCAGCAGTGTTATGTCTAAATTTAAAGCACTTGTTCCTAAACCTGGTTGATTATTGAGATCCACAAATATTTATTAAGATATTTTCTCCCAGTATTTTATGGCCAATACTCCAGTCCCTTTTACCAAAACAAATGCTGTGAGTCTTTCATTTGTCTTTTTTGCCTTCCTTCCTTCCATTCTTTCTTTTTTCTTTCCTTCCTTTCTTTCCTCCCTCCCTCCCTCCCTCCCTCCCTCCCTCCCTCCCTCCCTCCTTCCCTCCCTCCCTCCCTTCCTTCTGTCCTTCCTTCTTGCCCTCCTCCTCTTCTTCCTCCTTCTGCTGATGTTCAGTGTGATTTTTCTTAACCAACCTTGGACCTAGTCCATGGAATAATGCTATACACATTTGGAGTGGGTCTTCTAACCTTAGTTACTCCAACCTAAAAACCCATTTATGGACATCCTTAGAAGTTTGTCTTCTAGGTGATTTAGATGCTGTCTGACTGACAATCCTAGCTTTCACAGGGGGACATGCATATTTAGATCACAGCACTTCTTAACTGAGTAGCACTTTCTGTTATTTGGAGCTTATGCTCACTCGGCATACCTCTCCAACTATATCTTTCCTCTACCTTATTTGTCTTTGAGAGTTCAAATATTTTCTTAATTCTTTGTTCTCCTTTTATTGAAAATTGACCTTTCTCATACAAAACTGAATTCTAGGAATTTTATTCTTAAATTACCATTTGTTCTTGAACATCTATGTAATATAATTTGACTGCATACACCTTCATCACCCTATCTTACCTTCCACTGAACACTGTACCATTTTTCTCAGTACTAGGGATTGAACATAGGTGCTTACACATGCTAGGAAAGTGCCTTACTACTGAGATATATCCCCAGGTCTCCAGTTTTAATTTCATTTTCAGACTGGATCTTTCTAAATTACCTAGGCTATTCCCTTAAAAAAATTCCCGTGTCTTTTTGAGAATTTTGTATGTGTATACAACAAAATACAATACATCCTCTTACTGTGTAGTCATTTCTACATCATGCATTTCTGCTTTACAAGTATTTGAGATTATGGGCCCACACTACCAAGAGTTGCTTGTTCCCAATTTCTTATGTGTTGATATATTGTCATTTGCACTGCACTTATTTAACTATGAATTGTATATAAAATTAATTTAAGTTCCTGATAAGGGGTAATGCATTGCATAATTTCAAGTAGTAAAAGGACAGGAACATTTTAAAATGTTTTCAGAGATTTTCTATGAAAATCTAATGGTATGGCATTAACATTTCTCTCTCCTGTCTTTGTCCAGTGTTCAAATCTTCTCAAAGATAAAAATAAAATTAATTTCATGTGTATTCTCCAGGGAAATACAGATATGCATTATTCTCATCCTATTCAATTTTTAAACCCAAATGGAAGCACCATATGCATGTTTTTCTGCAACTCATACTAACACTATTTTTTGAACATTTCCATATATGAACACAGTTGCCTCTTTCCACTTAAAAGCTTCATAGCATTTTGTCATATGGATGGCCCAATGTTAAGCTTAGCAATGGATTGAATTGTGTGGATTTGATCAAAAATAAAAATATGCATATAATTAATGCTCCTACATGTAAAACCAATTGCACTAGTTACTGCTTTACCATACCTTCTACTTGAACCAAGATCTACCCAATTGGATAGCAGGAACACAAGATTATATCTGCTCATATATTTTGGTTAAACAAACTCCCATGGTAGCCTCTGTGGAGTGGAAGGTACTCAAAATCATAAAATAAAAGGCATAAATGTGAAATCATGCAATGAGTATATGAAAAATAATCTAACGTACCAAAATACACAGTGGAACATGAATTTGTCTCTCTTGCTTATTACCTATCACCTTCTCTTATAAAAAATCTGCAGTTGGCTGTTCTTATGTGTTCACCTGGAAATATCTTTATATATATGACTCCACATGTATCTGTAATTTCAGTAGACACTGGCACATTGTTCTCCACTTTTTTTTTCTTGTGCTTGTATACCCTGTTAATTCTTTTCCATTACAGTTTAACCTGCAATTTTTTAAAAAAAATCTATATATCCCAAGTTGGTCCTAAAATTTTGGTAGTGTTTATTTTTCTTCTTTGCCTATTTTTCTCTTTAAATGTAATATCATCATCATCATCATCATTGGTATGTGTGTTGGTGTGTGTGCACTTGTATGTATGCCTGTATATCATGGTATGTGATCTGAGGACAACTTGTGAAGTTGATTTTCTCCTTCTACCTTTATCTGGGTTCTGAGTATCAAACTGAGGCAGGCTTGGATAGCAAGCCTATTTACTTACTGGCCACTCTCACTGGCCCTGACTATTTTTCTGTTGGATTGATTTTCACAAATTGATTTGTAAGAGCACTTTATATATTTATAAAATACTGCTCTTTGAAATGTCCTAATTCCCCTGCCACATATTATAGTTTCTATTTTCATCTTGTATATGGGTTTTTTTGTGTGTGTATGTGTTTTCAGAAAGGATTTATTTGCTTGTAGTAATTTGGTACTTAAGGAAACCTAATATTGAAAGTTCTGTATAAAAGATCTAGGATATTGTATTGGGAATAATTTAACAAGATTCTTAACCAATAATTTAGACCATCAACTGGTTTCAGAACAAAAATGAATTAAAATCAAGCATGTAATGTACTTTAGATGTATTAGATATGTAAAAAATACTCTCTTCTCTGTGAGACAATATTTAAATTTGTCTTGGTAGAAGTACATTTTAACATTTTTTAAAAAAATGTTAGTTATACCCGTTATTAACATTTTAAAGATGTTTTCCTCACTGGATGGTAGCCATCTCTTCTCCACACCAGTCAGCGAGTAGCTAAGGTTTGGAGATGTCTGGAAGGTCCATGGTTTTGTTTTTGTTTTTTTAAATTAGGAAGATTATGAATGTATTCTATTGAGGCAGGGGGATCTTGCTGTTAGTTTAGCAGTAACAGTTGCACTGTATTCACCATGCCCACCCTCTCCCTTTTTCTGGCTCCATATTCCTGATTCACTTGAGATCTCATAGTCTAATCATTAATGAGACTAGAAGAATTGACTAAACAGCCATCTTTGTTGGGCATCAACAACCTCTTTCCCATTTGGAGGAAATCCACCACTATGCCAGAGCTTTAAACTGCCAATTGTGGAAAGTCTTCTTAAAGTCTCTGGTAAAGGGTGATGTTACATAAGACAGTAAGGTTAGTCAGATTTAAGACATTTTTGAGACTTAAATACCAGCCCTCATCAACAGAAAAAGTACTGAAGGAATGGTAGTCATTAAAAAAAAAGAGTATACTTTGCTAGGTACAGAAGGTATGATGTATAAACAGGTGCAAGTTGTTAAAGTTGTGTGAAACTGGGTATAGAAAGTTGGTGAGTCAGTGAGATGACCACATTTATATTTTGTTTGCTTGTTTATTTGTTTATTTTTTAAACAGAGATTTACTATGTAAGGCAGGCTGACCTTAAACTCATGGTAATTCTGCTGTCTTAGGCCCTCCAGTTTCAGGGCTTTAGGCATGGTGTCTACCATGCTTAGATCTTTGTTTTGTTTTAAATGTAAAGTCTCTCTACTTCATGATTTGCTGAGGGATAACACTGTCCAGTACTGTGAATGAGTTCCATCACCCCTACCTACTTGACTCAAATATCAGTGAAGGCTCTTGTGGCTTAGCCATATGTTCTCACCTAGGACATCTCAGCTGATCATCTAAGGCCCAGAGCCCGAGGACTGACACTATATGAAAGATTAGTGTGTGTGCACCTGACCTAACCAAGAGATATACTTCCAGAACTATGTTCTGGAAATGAGGTTCTTCTACTGTGGACCCCACCCTGTATATGCGTTGCTGATGCTCTGCCAGGTGGTTGGAACCAAGCCTCATGAATGTCAGTAACAGTGATGTAGGCCCAGCAGCAGTTGGCTTGACATGGAGACGAAGGTTGCTCCCGGGCAAGCATGTAGGGAAGTTTTCAGGAGCACTGTAACAAAGGACAAAAGAGAAGCAGCTGGCCACTCCTGTCTAGGGACTGTGTTTTATGTGAAAACAATCATTAACAAACCAGAAACAGAAATTGTAGGGCAGCTCCCCTGTTTCAAAAGCACCTCCTTCTGACAAGCACGCACATAAACAACAAAATCCAGGGAGACCATCTTGGCACTACCAATTGCTGCCTGCCTAGAAGGACTTTGCTTTCCCAGTGACTTCTCAAAATTTCCAAATTTAACTCCGGTTGCAGAAGGAATATGTCATGAGCTGGGGATTTGTGAGATATAGTAAGAAGAATGGGAAGAGAAGGAGTACAAGAGTGGGCTTGGTGAAAGAGGAAGACTAACTTCAACCACGCAAAAGCTTTAACTGAATGTACTCTGACAGCAGGTCAGGCAAAGAAAGCCAACTAGAAAGGCATGGATCTGCGCTGCAGCAAAGGCATGCCAAGCGCTTGCCCCCTCCAGGTCCTTGTTTCTATCTCCCCCGCTAGCTGGCTTTCTGGGGCTAATACAGAGCACTGGAGCAGCCTCGGGAGAACAGCTGGAGGAAGTGCACCGAAAGATAAAATTAATAGGAGCTCAGTGTAGCAGCAAATTCTAGTGCACGGCGCTCAGCTGACCCGTTAAATGAGCAATCCTGTTAAGTACGTTAATCAGCACTGTATCGGGGGCCCATGGGAATGCTGCAGTAGATACTTAGGGTAGAAATTGTGCACTCCGCACGGCTGCGGTCTGGATCCTGCAGGTTCTTGGGTAAATAGTCTCTTTGCTTTTCCGTTTAAGAGAGGGGTTTGGGGGCTGCCTGGCATCGGAGAGCAGGTGTTCAGGAACACCACTACTGAGCCTCAAGTTTAAGGAAGAGTCTCTGGGTCTAGCTGTGGGACCATCCCAACTTCCCGGAGTGTTACCTATCTGCCCTAAGGCCCGGGAGGAGTGGAAAATCGGAGAATTCAGGATCTTTAACACAGAAGGGGTTGGAAAAGAGTTCTCTTGCGTTCTGGGAAGCTTAATTATAACTAAAATTAGATAACATGGCAGCCTTAGTCTTTAAAAAACCTTAAGTTCTGCCTTAGGCCGGCAGGGAACCAGGCAGGTGCATAGCCTGATAGACTAGCTATCTTGTTCATTGGCTGGAACTGGGGACCAGAAAAGCTGAAAAAAACTTTGCGTTCCTGACTTTCCACACCTGCACTGATCTGAACACTCTCCCCATCCTTTTATGGCAGCCTTGTCTGGCAAGGACACTAGACGGCGCTGCAGCGACACGCTTCCCTTCTCGGGGGGTGGGGGGGGTGCGGTAAGAAAAGCGCGTTTTTAAACCAGGGGATGGGGGACTTAGGGTTGGTAGCTTCTCCCCTCCTCTCTCCTCATTTGGTCTCCACTCTTGGAGCTTCCAAATCCAAAGGGGGTGTGAAAGAGGAGGAGGAGCAGCAGCAGCCCTTTGCCGTGACGCGCCAGAGTGGTCCTTCTCTAATTCGCACTTCCCGGTTGCAGTCAGTCAGGCAGGAGGCACCAAACTGTTAGCAACGAAGCCCGGGCTCTGGGTGACTTCCACTACCCTCCCACTTCCCTACTCCAGGCATATTTTGGAGGAGCCAGCGACAGTGGCAGGATGTGAGAGGAGCGCAGCGATTACTCTCGCACTCCTCTCTTTTGAGGGCTGGCGGGCAGTGGCTTCTGCGCACCGGCTGGAGGGCTTCGGGAAGCTCTGGAGTGGCGCAGGAGGGAGGCGGGCAAGCGGGGGTTCACGCCAGGCTGCCTGCACCGCAGCCCGGCTGAGCCGGTGGCTCCGCTGCTTTCTGGAGCTGGCGTGTCCCGCGAGCGGTGGTAGCACTGCCGACTGGGGTGCCCCGCGTCCCGCGTCCCGCGTCCCAGCGTGGCGCGCACCGTTCGGCCTGAACCAGGTGCGGCTGGAAGGAAGCAGCACCAAAGCTAACTCGCTCTGAAGAATCTTGGAGGCGGGCACCTTCGAGAATCCAGTCACTAAATTGAGAAGTGGTACCTGCTGTTCTAACTAAAGGGTCTAATGATTTAGAAACCCTCCTATAACTTGTCTCCTTTCCAGTTCATCCTGAAGTCCACGGAAGCGTCACCGAACTCCAGGAATCTTCTGAACTTCCCAGGTATCCTCTCTGGCTAAGGACTGGGAGTGGAGTGAACCTGGTGGGAGACTTTGCTTCAGTGGCTTGGGAGACATCGTCTTCCAAACGCCTCCTCCATCCCACTCATCTCTGGACAGCTTTACCGGCTGCCCTGGAAGCCAAAGCCTGCGATCTTCTGAACTCTGCTTTTCATCTCGCCCTGGACATGGAACTGCACGCCTGAAATCTGCTGGACCTTGCTGATTGTTTTGCAAGACTCAGGTAAGACAAACCCGACTCTCCGGACAGATAGTTGGTTTTTGTGTATAGGTGCTCTCAGGGACATTTGGGAAGATAAGGGCGTAGAAGCTCTAATGGTCCTGCACCGTGGGGTTTCCCCACTTGGAAACTAGCCAGTTGCTTTTTTCCTCTTTAAGTCCTCATTGAAAGTTTAGGACCAGGGGCTTCTTGCCTGTAGGAGCCTACTTGGTGTGTTAGGTAGGGGCGAGCCTGAGCTTTGTATTTTTCCAGTAAGGTATTTGTGATCTGCCAGTGACTCGCTTTGCAGCCTGAAACGCAATTTCCCACTGGGTGCTTCCGACTTCTTATTTTGCCTGTGGCCAGGAGGGCAACCCAAGGAGGATGGGGTTCAGATGATTGCCTGGTAGAGCAGCAGAACAGTAGAGGTTTCCCAATGTGGGATACTGTGTCTGGGTAGTCCTGTCAAACACAAGACTGGAGAGAGTGCTAGTGACCCAGAGTCATTTCTGTCTTTCTGCCCTTACAACCCAAAGGGCTAGTCCTGCACACCACTTGCACTCTTCATCCCGGGGGTGGGGGGCAATCATCCCTGCCCCTTTTGAGGAGGTGTTTTCCAGGTTATATGAACCTTTCCTTTCTGTTCCTTGGGGGTAAAGATGGCCCATTATCAAGTTGTCCTTCAGAAGCCTTGTGAGGGAATCTCAGAAAGAGAGTTTAGCTAGAGTAACCCTCAAGTGGCTTGATTTGAACCTCTGGAGCTGAACAAAGAGCTTGATGTTACTACCACACAAGGCTAAAGATTAAAAAAGAAGAATAAAAAGAGGAAGAACAAGGAAAGAAAACTCCTTGACAGTCAGACTTGGAAAACTAAGTGCTACATTTCTCTGCTCCAATGTTTTTTTTGTTTGTTTGTTTTTGTTTTTTTGTTTTTTGTTTTTCTGTTTTGCTTTTTTGTTTTTGGTCCCCGCAGCTACCCCTGTCCAGTGTAGGGGACTTACTTAGGTGTAGACATTGTAGACAAGTATTTAAAAGACTCATCTTTCCCAGCTAAAGTTGCCGCTGGTATAAAGTACATCTGGGCTGAAACCCTGGGAAAGGGATCTGTTTAAGGTTATTTTGATGGTGAACGGGAGGCAGCACCTGCCCATCACTGACATACTCAGCCACAGATTGTATAGTTTCAAGGAATAATGTTCCTTTTCTAACCAGAGAAAGCATGCGATCAAGACAGACCCAAAGAAGAGAGAGAAGAAAGACATGTTCTTGAATATTTGCAAGTTTCTTGAGCAGTGTACAGGTCAGGAAGAGTACCTCAGCTAAACAGTCCCTGGAAAGGAGGAAATTAAGTGTCCAGGACAGGTGTGGGAGATTGGGGACCATTTAAACCACTGAAACTCCTATGTTCCCACTCTACTGTGGTAGGCACAGCCTGCCCCGGACAGTTTCAGCGTTATAATAGTGATAATGCTGTTTGGTAGCTGGCTCTGCTTACAGGGTCATAGACACTTTGCTTTTAGCTTTCCTTCTTGTCATGTGCTTCCGAACACAGTATTTCTCCCCCTGCCCCCGATGGAAATCAGGCAATTAACAGTAGACCTAGGGAGCTGGAAATTCACAGACTCTAAGCTTCAGCCAGACTTGTCCAGCAGCCTCTTCTGCTGCCACCACCAACTCTGTTATCTGGCTATATCGCTGTCACACAGCTCAGTGGCTGGACCTGAAGCAGTGGCTACAGCTCTGAGATGCTGGCTTACTGTAAAAACTTTGTAATCTGCAGGCTGCCCTGGGCTAAACAGCCCGAATTTACCAGGCTGGAAGCAGATTTAAATCGAAAGCATTTAAATGCGGGTTAAAAGGCTGCTGCATCAAAGGCTCCTGGCTCACCCACTCCAACCACTTTCCCTCCCTTTCTGCAGGCTGAGGCCACTGGAGTTTTCTTTGAGGTACCTAGCTGTGGGTGACTATGCTTTTGCCCCACAGACTGAGGCCAGGCAATAGAGAATTGTGCTTGGAATTTGAATAACTTTGTGAGATAGCTGCCCTGAGGTTGAACAATGGAATATTTACAGTTTCTGAGGGCCCTTACTGCTATTGAGTACAGAAGCTAAAACAATCCTGAGGATAGGGTTTCGGGGAACCTGGTTATCTGGACAGTGGTCTTTGAAGGTTTACCAAATAGTGACCCGAGCCATAGCTACTCAAATGAATGCAAGGTTCTTGTTCGCCAACAACAAGAAATGAAGCTTGAACACACATGCATTGTTTCCTAGTGTCAACTGATGCTCTGACTACTTGAGAAACAGCCTGAGTTACTCACCTGTGTATCCACAGGTGTAAAACCAAATAATGTTTTATTTAGCTTTAAGAGGCACACTGTGATGGACCTGGCATTCTGAAAACAGTGAATCATAAAATGACAATTCCAGTCTTGTTTGAGGCAAGAAATGTTATTTTATTTAAAATGTTGGATTGCATTTAGGGAAGTGGCTCGGTGCAAAAATTTGCTATTTGGTAAAAAAAAAAAAAAAGGGGGGGGGGTGGCTGGGAAAGGAAAAAGAGTCGAATGTGGTTGAAATGATCAGAAACACTTCGGTAAAATGAAATTTTAAGCTCACATCTGTTCCTTAACAGAAATGTGTGGTGATCTGAATAGATTCCACCGCAGTTGTAGCAGTCTGTGAGTACTCCTTAAGGGGAAACACATTCTGTTTCTTATATCCCGATATTTATATAACTGTGGTAGTAAGGATCACATGAGGGTCAGTTAGAAGGAATGAACACATAGTCTTCATTTGACAAGTGCCATATGCTTCTTAGTGGAGAGACATTGTAATAAAGTTGACATCTTATTAAACACTCCACAGGTTGAGCTCTTTAGAAATAAAATGCAAAAGTAAGAAAAATCTGGACTCATTCTTTAAATGTAAGCTAACAGGATTTCTCAAGTTTTTAATTCATCACAATTCAAACATATTCTCTGTTCTAATGAACCTGGTTTTGGCCACCTTCTTAAGTCACATTTCCTCTTAAATCTCTTATCTTCAAGTTGCTGTATCTTGCATGATTTAAGTTTTTGTTTACCAGATTTGTTTTGTTATTTGGGTATCCTATAAGCATATAAAAATTAGGTCACTTCTTGACATATATAACAGATTAATTCTAAGACATCAAGTATACAAAAGTTCATGAATATTCATGACCCTTATATGAAATGGTATAATATATTTGCCTATAACTTGTATATATTCTTCCATATATTATAAGTCATCTCCAGGCAGGTTACTTATATCTAATATAGTGCTATATAGCTATTATACTAAATTGTTTTAGGGAATGGTGGCAAATGCAAAACCCATGGATATGGAAGATAAACTGAAGTCAAACGCTTAATTTAATGTCTTCTTTCAAGTAAACTTTTGTTTTTGTCTGCTTCTATTAATGATTCTATTATTCCTTTTTCTTGGGGCTTGTGATCTTATTCATTGGCGAGTCTTACTGTGTTCTCCATCCATTCTTGCTTCTTTACATCTTTTCTTAATTAAATACTTTGAACTTTATCTCTGGAATATGTTCTCTAATTTGCAGTATTACTGCTACCACCCAGCTCTTCTAGATTCTTGATGTGGTCTATCATAAAAGTTTGTACTTGCTGTCTTTGGTTTACTCTCCAAATCACATTTTGACTAATCTTCATGAGGCTTATTTGGTTCTTTCCTATGCTGAATTTTTTGCCAAAATCATTAGGAAATTAAATCTAGTAAAATAGCTATAACGGTTTATACATTCAGATTTTATATAGTTTCAATGTGAATATTTTAATATAAAATCAGAATGAGGTTAGAAAAGAGTTTTCTAAATTTTAGTAATTGCATAATTAAAATTTTATAATTTTAGTAATTTTTATAATTAAAATATTTTAACTGTAAAAAATATAGAGTAAAAATGGAGTCTAAGAGGTACAGCTTTTTTTATCAAGTTTGAATAATTTCTAACAACTCCAGTTGGTAGGTACATAATATAGGTTGCCTTTTAACCATAGAAAATTATCTACTATTGTACCAATGTGCTAGCATGACCAACCATTTAGTAGAGACTCAAACATCAGATTTGAGACATTGAACACTTATTACTAATTTTGAAAAACAGTGTGTCATCCTTTCCATATCTAGTGATCCATAACATATAATGTATTGCCCCTTTTCAATTTAAAGAAATTAATGTTTTATTTTTATTCTTAATGTTCTTTTGAATTTTATTTTACATATATACATACACACACAGACACACACACACATATATGCATATACATATACATATACAAATACAAATACATATACATATACATATACAAATACAAATACAAATACAAATACAAATACAAATACAAATACATATACATATACATATACATATACATATACATATACATATACA
>NW_021604645.1:1261060-1294825 GCF_004785775.1 Grammomys surdaster | reverse complement strand
ATACATATACATATACATATACATATACATATACATATACATATACATATACATATACAGCCTGCATGTATGTGTGTTCACAGCATGCATGCAGTGTTAGAAGAGGCCAGAAGAGGGTGTTTAATATTCTGAAACTGTAGTGATAGACTGTAGTGAACTATTATGTGGATGCTGGGAATTGAATAAGAGGCTGGGAATTGAATAAGAGAACTCCACAAGAGTTGCCAGTATTATTAAGTACTGAACCATCTTCCAGTTATTATATCTTTTAAATCACTGTGACAGTAATATCATCTTCCTTTTGTGTAAGTATTGTTCTTAATTTGTTTTCTTTGTTCTGGTTTACTTGGATGTGTGTCAACATAGGAAACATCTAGCCCATTATACTTTTTAATTAATCTTTAACCTTTATGCTTGCTGTACTTGGTTTATGCTCTATTAGTGACCTTCCTCTTTTCTGTACCTTGCTTAGTGTTTAAGTAAATTTGCGAAGTGGGTAACATTTATAAGTTGTAAAACTCCAAATTATTTTTTCATTTCCTTTTTATTTATTTTTATTGGATATTTTATTTACATATTAGATGTGATCCCCTTTCTCCATTTCCCTCCCACCCAGGAACCCCCTATCCCATCCCCCCTCTTCCTGCTTCTATGAGGGTATGCCCCCATCCACCCTCCCATTCCCACCTCCCACCCATGAATTACGCCACACTGGGGCATCCAGCCTTCACTGGACCAAGGACTTCCTCCCTCACCTTTGCCTGACAATGCCATCCTCCCCTACATATACAGCTGGAGGCTCACAACCAAAAACTCTATATTATTGTTACCACATATGATTGCTCTGGAATCATAAGCTCAGATGATGGTTATCTGATAAATGTTCTTCTCTCTTTATTAGCTATGAAGCCAAATCTGAATTATTTGACTGATATCTAAGGCCTTTTGAATTCAGCCTCACTCTACTTCAGTAAGCCTATCTCTCTGTTTTTCTGCACTTATGGAGATCTAAAGCAGACACTTATCATCTCACATGACTTTTCCTTCTCCTCCTCTGTGCTTCCTATATTATTCTTTCGTTCTTCATCTTCCTCTCTGATCTACTCTTTTACCTGTTGAACATTCCTGAGGCAGTTTAATTGTCACTTCTTTCACACAACCCCCCTTTTTTTTAATGCTCCATAGCAAAAAAAAAAAAAATCTCTCTGCTTGGAATTCCCTCAGAACTTTGGTTATGTCCTATTCTATGGCATTATTGTTGTTATACAACAGTTACTGTTATTTGTGTATCATTTATCTCCTCCAGTGAATTATTTAAAATGTTAAGTCTTTACTACCTGTTTTCTTTGTATACTGTCAATCATACAGAGCACATTTATAACATATTTATATAGTGGGGTTAGCGTTAAGAGCACATAACTGGTTAGCTTTAGAATTTGACAGAAGGTCTGTATCTGCATGATAGTTTCAAATTAAGTGAGAAATTGTCAAGACTATTGTCTGTCAAACAGTTCTATTTAATGTGATGGTACCAACTTTTAAAAATCGCTATGCTCTAAGTGGGCTCTATCCAATAAACATGAGACTGTATACATTTAAGTTCATTGTATTTAATGTACCTGTCACTTGTATATTAGCCCCATTTCAAGTGCTCAGTTTTCATATGGTTCTAGTGTTTACCTTATTGGCATGTGGAGATGCAGCACATTGAAATCACCATAAATAGTTACATTGGGTTTCTTTCTGCTATAACATGTATATGAAGGTGTATACTTTCCCATATGCAGCTGTTCAATGTTCAGTGTTCGTCTCAGAAGACAATTGAGTTAGTAATATTATAGGAATCATTTTGATTCTTAAAAACTGTATATTTTTGTCACTTCAAACACTATAAATTTCAGATGAAGATGTGAAGAAAAATTACAACAAACTCAGGCCACAACATATAAATTACACTGGACATATGATAAAAAGGCAGTGGTACTTATGTAAGAATGAGAAAATAAATGTAATATCAGAGGGATATCTAAGGAATAAACTCAGGCATACTCTCTGAATGTTAAGGAATGGTAAATGTGATATTTCCAATTCATGCAGAGGGAAAATACAGATTTTTCAATAAATATGTCTGGGGCAATAAGGTTAGAAAGAGAGAAGTTTAATAAAGCCACATTCATGTTCATTGTTTAAAACTAACAACAAAACCAAAGATCTAAATGTGAAAAAGTAGAAAAATGAAAAAAAAACACACTAAAATATTTTATATTTTAAAACATTTTCTTCTTGAGTGTTTTATAACCTAAAGATGAAGAGGGGGTTTTCCAATTATTTCATGAGAACCAAAATCTCAATGGGGAATATTAATACTTTTAACCTTCCGAAATGTCAAAATATGTTGCATAGACCATTGGATAGAATATAAAAGTAAATTTGCACAAAATAAAAGCAATCTTAGAGAAAATTGGGGAAAATTGTGAGCAAAATATTACAAAAGAGAAGATATCTAATATCCTCTGCAAACAAATGATTTTTACGTATCAGAATAAGAAAATTTGAAGGATTAACAAAACCATAGTAATGGAAAGGCTGAGAGTATGGCTGATCTAATAGTCCATTTAAGTTGGCCCATTTCTAGTAGGTGAGCTCATGTTCATACAGACATATGAAACAATTTCTTTGATCTCATAGGTTCACTAAGAATTTATTCTAAGAAAATAAATGGAAATTCTAAAAATATGTGAAGAACAAGTTCTGTTTCTAGAAGCAATTGCTTATTGCTACTCAGTATTGCTATTCTCAGTATGAAATCCTCAGACGTCCAATCTGTTGTGGCAGTGAATATTATGCTTAAAGAAGTTGCAAGATAAGCTGGTCAGAATTAGATGCTAACTTGAGAAGAATTGAAGTGTTGAATGAAAAATAAAAGGAGAAAAATATAAATTGCTAAAATAAAATTGACACGAGGGAATAATTTTTATAATCATAAAAATAAAGATAAAAATGAAAATCTCAATAGTTAATTTTACATAAACACTGAAAATGCATATCTGTTAAATATACAAGAAATAAAGAGAAACTGAAACAAATAACATGACAGATGTAAGTCTACATTTACTCTCAAGTACAACTTTCACAAACTCTGTTGTAAACATATTTTACATATTCTATGGAGTGCTCAAATGCTTTTGTAGCATGATAGATGTTTACAGTTTTTTTAAATTTTGGAAATGGAAAATTCTATTTAGCATCACTTCCAAGTTCTTTTAACAAAGCGTTTAATGGATGGTTTTGACACTAAGTTCTGGGTACTGTTATAATTGGTTTGTATGGATTAATTAATCTCATTCTAATAATTTATTGAATTGAAAGGGAAGTGATTATTATGGTTTTTGAGGTACAAGTGTCTTGAGCATGGTGAGAAAACATTCCACTCCCCAGCCATATACCCAGTATGGTAGTAACTTCAGTATTATTTCAGAAGGGGAAATTTAAACACAAAATTTGGACATTTCCCGAAGTCATACACATATGTGAGCATAAAAGCATCTGATTTTTAAAAGAGGTCATAGCTCCACACCTTTCCTGGGCCACACAGTAGAGCTGGCTTTGTTGGTATGGACATGGGTGAGCCCACCTGGAGGGCATTAGAGCAGGAGAGCTGTCCCTGCCTTTTGTCAGCTGAGGTTTTAGGTGAGCCTGCTAGGGCAATGCTGAAGAGCTCTACCTGGTAGTGTGGGCTTAGGAGGGCAGGCAGGCTAAACCAACTCAGCTACCACCAAGGCCCAGATCCGGAGCCTTGAGTTGGTCTACCCAACATCTTCTCAGTCTATGAAGTACTGGTCCATGTGAAAGGGCCAATCCTGCACATCTAAAATGTCAGGACCTCCATGACACAGGACTACAACAAGAATCTGAAAGGGATTCCAGGGAGGATCCAGTCAGTATTGATAGTGTGGCAGAAGCCAGAGGCCTTAAACCAGACCAATGACTCATTGCAATGAACATTTGCAAGTAAAGATATACGGACCGATGAGTATATTGTGGGACAAACTGTGCCATACTACAGCTTCTGCAACAAGATTTTGTTTTGTTTTTTATCTATTTTTGTTTTTACATTTATTTTTTGTTTTCTCTTGTGGGGGTTTGGAAGGGGAGCATGATGTAAAGTTCACAAAGAACCAGTAAACAGTTTTTAAAAAGAGGTTATACATTTGAAAGAGAGTAAAGGAAGGGTATTTGGGAGGGTCTAGAGGGAGGGAAGAGAAGGTACAATATATAATATAATTACATTATATTAAAATCTCAAAAATAAAAGAATTCCTAAAGTCAAAAAACTACTGAAATTGCTACCTGAGGTGAAACCAAGCCAAACTAGTTTTTAAAATGATACATTTAGATGATAAGATATATATATATATATATATATATATATATATATATATATACATTTATGTGTAAAGAATGGTAACAGATTTTCAAATTTCATATAACTGGGATACATGACATCTTTATCATAGCATACATGCTATCAAAATTCAATTAACGGCTTAAATTAAGTCTGACATTTTGATTTTATTTTTTCCTTTCTTACAAAAAGTGTTTTAAAATATTAATACCATGGCACATGTTAATAAAAAATAAGTAATTTTCAGGTGGTAGTTGAATTCTCTTCCCATAAAGGTAATACATTTTATAAATAATGGGGAAATAATATAATACACTTGAAAGTTGTACTTTGAAAGGTAGAATGTCCAATAATTTCAAATCTGATGATTATTATTTCTTTAATATTGCTTCTTTTTTATCTAACTACTCTTGCTGATATGTTCTGGATTTATTCTTTAGTCAGTAAACCTACAGAAAAATTCCCACTCTTGAGTCAAACCAATGACCAATACTCCCATATATGTATGGCTGAACCCTTCTAGTGAAGATATCTATGCTGGAACCCACCTGTTCTTAAACGAGTGCTTGGTTTATGATTCCATCTGCAGCCCACCATGCTGCTAAGCAGATTTTACATGAACCCAGTCATTTCTCTGTGCCATCTGTTTCACATGGTAGTTATTCCAAATATTGACCACACATTTCTATTCAAGAATATACTTTGGCAATCTATTTTATGGTCAGATTTAAGTTTCTGACTGTATTTATTCTCTCCTTATTTCTACTCCCCTGCTTCTACATGCCCTTTCTTTTATACCACCTAATTCCCTAGTGATTTGTTAAAGGTGAATACTTTTACAGGATCTTTTATTTAGGAATTCCATAGCCTTAATTTTCTTCATAGATATGTTAAATTTACACAGTAAGAAGTATTTCCCTCCAATTTAATAAAAAGTTATATATATATATATATATATATATATATATATATATATATATATGAGAGAAAGAGTGAGAGAGAGGAGAGAGAGGAGAGGGGGGAGGAGAGGAGAGAGAAAGAGAGAGAGTGAGAGAGAGACAGCCACTTATGCACATTTGTGGTAGATTATTGAAAAGGATGACAAAAATTTCTGTTGAGATTAAATTGGGAGTGAACTGGTAAACAGATTTGAATTATCTAAGTAAAACTTTGGAATTTAGAGGAAAGAGGCCATTAATAAAAACAGAAGAGTAGGTAGCAGTCTGTGCTCAAATGAAGATGGAAGTCATGGATTTATATGCATAATTTCTTCAAGCTGTGCTCAGTGTGCTAATTGAAGCAGTGGAGAAATGTGCTAATCCGTTTCTGGGCTTTAGCAGAGAATTCAGCAGAAGGGCAAAGGTGAAGATAGTACAAGATGCAAGCTAGGAATTAAAACAACACAGGAAAAAGGAAGCATTGTGAGGTGGGAAGAAAGCATAGGATCTGTGCAAAACTAACTTAGATATAGGTGATGAGGCAAGTTAGCAGTGACGTGAGTCCATGTGAACAGAACATCTAAGAATTCATAGCCAGTAGGAGCTAGAATCCAGACAATGAGGGATTCTCATTGGAATATTAGCTTAGGTAAAGGTGAACAGTTGATTTCTATTAGTAAAATAAGAACATTTATGAAGAATAATATGGATATGGTTCTCACTGTCAAAGAAGACAAAAATAACATTCACAAGGGGAGAGGTTGGTTGTGTTTGTGTGTATGTGTGTGTGTGTGTATTGTGTATATAAAGTGATATTTAGTGTAAAATGGGATAGAAAGAATTTGGATTGTTTGTAAATTGATGCATTATAGGGAGAAGATTAGAGGAGTAAAGATATGATTATTTTTCACACATGTTATTTGTTTTGTTGTTTAATTACAATAAAGTCTATATTTTAGTTTGAAATTTTCAAAAAAATGAAGAAAAATGAAAAAAAAAAGTTTAGATGGTGATTCCATCTTTTTCTCTACCACATTGTAACAGGTCTATACTGAGTCTTTTTGATAGGCATAGCAACTTTCATTTAAAATTTCCTACTGCCTTTTAGTCATGGTGGTAGCTCATGTAATTTATAATTTTCTTCTGTTAGAAATCTTGGCAGAAAGTGTATTCTAAAAGAAAAAAAAACTGGCTCCTTTAAATAGATCACAGTGGGTGGGCAGAGTGGTTTCAGGACCTTGGGCAGGAAATGTCACTACAGGGCTACTTTAGTCACCAAAGTACATGGTTGAAGACTGTTTTCTACTTGGGAGCCTTTTCAACATTTGGGTCAGGAACCACAGAGAGCTCCCTCCTGAGTTGGATGGTCTTTTCATGGGCATTGTATTTGTTACTTTATACTTTTAGCAACTACTTCCCTAAAGGAGAACCTTTAGTCATTTAGTTCACAAAGGAACAAGCTTAAAGAAATAACTGTTTTACTGAGTACATATGGCGTGTCAGACACTGACAGTTGTGGAGTATGTCTGAGAGGGAGGCTCCTATTTGCAGAGGCAAGAAGATATGATAAAAGAGAATAGCCAAGGTAACAAAGTGCTGTATTGGTATTCCTAACCTCAACTCTCTGTCATTCTCCCTATACCATGCTCTGTAACCTTTAGCATGGCACTTACCCAGACGGACCCAAGGTTCCTCCTTTATAGAGTGGCAAGAGTGGAGTAGATCAATGATTTTCAGAGTTTAGTATGTATTTGAATTATCTTGGGTGCTTATTACAGAAGCAGTTTCCTGTGGCCTCCCAGTCTGATTTATTGAATCAGATTATCTGGGAGGGGGAGGACAGAAATAGGCATTTTTAACAAGCTCCCCTGGTAGTTCTGATACAAGTCGTTCTTGAAGCACATTTTGAGAAATTTTGGACTCTATAGTCTTTTCCAGTTCCAATATTCAATTACATGCCATCCAGGTGGCTTTGGTTGGAATGTGCTTAAAAGGAGAAGTGGGGTAAAAGGAATGATTTCTCTCATTCAATAATCCTGAAGTCAGCAAATATTAAGTTTCCATTTTCTGCCTATTGCATACTAGTTTATCCATATATATTTTATTGATTTTAATGTCACAGAGAGAAACTAGGGAATTATCACTTAATAGAGAGTAATGCTACTATTGGGGGCTGGTGATATGGCTCAGTGGATAAAAGTGCTTGCTGCCAAGTCTGGTGATCTTAGTTTGAGCCTTAGGACCCCAAGAGTAGAACCGATTTGTACATGTTAGCCTGACCTCCACACAGGCACCATCACAATGCACACCCATCTACATACATACAAATGAATATAAATTAATATATGCAATAAAATGTAAATAGTGGTATTTTTAATATCTGTATCAGTGCTCACAACCATTTGTTTAGTCCTGTTACATGGTATCTGAAGCCCTCCTCTGGCCTCTGCAGCATCACGCATGCACATGTTGACACACATACATGCAGGCAAAATACTCATATGCATAAAATTATTTTAAAATCTGAAAATATTTTTTTAAAAATCAATTATAAATGACCACAAAATACTAAAAAACAACCTAAAATATTGTGAGTAGAGAGGCAAATTGTAAATGCACACACACACACAAACATATGAATGTTAATATAAAAAGAATTAAATACTGCTACAGCATAGATGAATTAGAAAACATTACACCAAGAGAAGGGATCTAGTTAATAAAGAATTCACTCTACTATTGTCTTTGTATGAAACATTCAGAGTAGTCAAATCAATGGGGGTGGTAAATTGGTTTCCAATGGCTAGCTTTGATTCTTGAAGTTAGGTAAATGGGGTACAATCGACAATTAGTAATGTGTTCATTTTTGGGCTGACAAAAGTGTCATAAAACGGTTGTAATATTTGCAAACTCTGAATGCTCTAAAATTTAATGACTCACACTCCATCAATGAATGAACTTATGGTCTACAAAGCATATTAGACTGATCCCAATATATGTGTATATACGCATAATACTACTTACTAACCATCTGTCAAATTGGAAGAAAGTATAAGATCCCTTAATAAGTAGATTCATAGCCGAGGATGAGGCTTAGTTATAGAGTGTTCTTTCAACATACACAAGTCCCTGGATTCAATATTTAGCACCAACATATAAATGGAATCCTAAATGGCTGGTAGTTTTATCAGTCTTTTTAATGTATTCATTAAAAATCTCACTATGTTTCAACTCCAGGGGGACTTAGGAGTCAGTCCTCCTAAGGAATTTGTTAGTTAACAACATGTCAACATTTGTTGCATTAGCTTTAATTAAATCCAAGAGTCTCTGTGCATGATAAAAACACAGGAACTTATATGATTATACTTGGCCTTACTAGATTTTGTAGCTGTGAAAATAGCATTATATTTAACTGCATTGACAAGAGGTTTTACAATGGAGTGCTCTCAATGCAGAATTATTTGGGCACAATATATTCTAGTTTAGACTGAGACTCCAGAGAACCAAATAACCATATTAAAAATGGGGTACAGGGCTAAACAGAGAATTTTCAACTGAAGAATCTCAATGGCCAACAATCACCTAAATAAATGTTCAGCACTCTTAGTCATCAGAGAAATGTAAATCAAAACAACCCTAAGATTATACCTCACACGAATCAGAATGGCTAAGATCAAAAACTCAGGTGACAGCAGATGCTGGGAAGGATGTGGAGAAAGAGGAACACTCCTCCATTGTTGGTAGGATTGCAAGCTGGTACAACCACTCTGGAAATCAGTCTGGAGGTTCTTCAGAAAATTAGACATAGTATTACCTGAGGACCCAGCTATACCACTCCTGGGCATATACCTAAAAGAGTCTCCAACATATAACAAGGACACATGCTCCACTATGTTCATAGCAGCCTTATTTATAATAGGCAGAAGCTGGAAAAAACCCAGATGTCCTTCACAGAGGAATGGATACAGAAAATGTGGTACATTTACACAATGGAGTACTACTCAGCTATTAAAAACAATGGCTTCATGAATTTTTCAGGCAAATGTATGGAACTAGAAAATATCATCCTGAGTGAGGTAACTCAGACCCAAAAGGACACACATGGTATGTACTCACTGATAAGTGGATATTAGCCCAAAAGCTCAGAATACAAATAATACAGCTCACAGGCCATAGGGAGCTTAATAAGAAGGAATGCCAAAGGTTGGATGCTTCAATCCTACTTAGAAGTGGGGGGATAATTATGGGAGGTAGATAGATCAAGGGAAGGACCTGGGGGAGAGAGGGGAGGCGGAGAAAAAAGAGGAGTCTGTGGGGAAAAAAGGTAAAGTTACATGTTAGTGAGGAAAACATAATGTCTATCTAGATTAGTCAGATATTACTAACCTCAAACTGTACCACCTAAATTCAATTGATTCGATGATCCCTTGCCTTCCCTACCCCCCCCAACTCCCCTTACCCTGTGACTTAATGGTGCTAACCCCTCTGGCCTACATAGTACTTTCTTTCGACTTCCTCATCCAAAATTTTCACAGTGACCCCCCTTTTTAAAAAAGTAAAGGGGAGGAGATGTGGGACTGTGTAAGGGTATCCTGGGTCATGGTTGAGCAGGTGTCTAGAACCTCGAGACTCTGCAGACTCTGCGTGGGATTCTGCGTGAGAATCCCACAGGGGCCGAGACCAGGTGTGGGAGGGACAGGAAAGAAGTACAGAGGGTCAGCTGAATGAATAGAAATATGTAGCAGTTGGGGTGAGGAATGTGGGGGAACTACTAGAAAGTCCCAGACACCAGAGAAGTGAGAGGCTTCCAGGACCCAGTGGGGATAACATTAGCAGAAATACCCAACAGTGGGGAGATAGAACCTGAAGAGACAACCTCCAGTAGATAGCCATGGCCCCCATTTGAGGGATGAGACCTCCCACTTCTCTCAAAATATTTCACCCAGAACTCTTCCTGTCTAAAAGAAAAGCAGGGACAAATATGGAGCAGAGACTGAAGGAAAGGTCATCCATAGACTGCTCAACCTTGGGCTCCATCCCATCCTCAGAAACCAAACCCCTACACTAGTGCCAATGCCAAAATGTGCTTGCTGACAGGAGCCTGTTATAGCTGTCCCCTGAAAGGCTCTGCCAGCACCTGACTAAGACAGATACAGATACTCACAGCCAACCATGGACTGAGCCTGGAGAGCCCCAACTGAAGAGTTAGGTGAAGGACTGAAGGAGCTGAAGGAGATTGCAACCCCATAGGAAGAACAACAATATCAACCAATCAGACCAGTCAGAGCTCCCAGGGAGTATATACCAAAGAGTATATACATGGAAGGATCCATGACTCCAGCTACATGATTCCTGTGTATTGCAGGCAGGTGTTCCCTATCTGTGACCTCTTTATACTGAAATACAGGTCTCAGTGTCACAAGAGCTGTCACCTTCTTTCAGAATACATGAACTTTTGAGAATGAAACAGTCCTTTCTTAATGTCTGTGATCTGAGTATACTGTATAGAACACATTGGATCTTGACTGGTGTTAAATTCCTCTACCATCTTTCTCTTGGGAAACCAGAAAGGACAGCCATTCAAGCAAAATTATTTTGTCTTTGAATAATGTGTGCAGATGTAGCCACTCACTACATAATACATACATGCATACATGACATGAAGATTTTAATGTCTAAATATTAATCACATGTCCAAAACTATTAACTAATGGCTGATTTGAAAACTGTGTGAAGAGATTAGTAGTATATAAGAAAGTATGCATGCAAGTAGAAGCAACACCCCTTTACAGGATATAGATTGAAATTTAATTGAATTGTTTGGTTTCAACCCTCCAATCATTTTTATTAGTCTTTATGGAACAACAACAACAGCAAGGCTATTTAGGTAATCCACAGAGCAGTAAAAATGTGCCCAGAATTTCTAAGTGGTTTGATATCTTCTTGATAAACATCATAATTTGAGCCTATTGTTCTTTTGCTTCTAAAAATTACAAGGGAGCACAATCATAAGTCCTGAGACTAATTGAAAATTGAAGCTGAGGAGTCTATTTGCTTCATAAACAAAACCACATACAAGTTGCTGGTTTTATTTGAAGGTGCATAATTTAAAATGCTTCTATATTGTATAGTAGTTTATGACTTTTATGGCATTTGTATTTTGAGTATTTCTTTGGGGCCTCAGAACAGCTCTTTAAGATAAGGAAAGCATGATTCTAAATATCAATTCAATTCAAATCATGCAGCATTGAGACATCTATAGGCCTCTAGTTTAGTTGTTCCAGTCCACTTGACAGGTACTGAACCTGACAGGTAGAACAGCAGGTCAGTGGTTGGCTCAAGGTGATGTTTAACTGAATGACAAATACCAAATGACACTCTGAGGTAGAAAAAAATTATCAAAATAACAAGAAGTGCTTGAACCTGGAAAGGTCTACTTTGGCGTGGGTTCTAGTTTGCTTTCTGTTGCCATGAGAAAACACTTGTACTAAAAGCAACTTGGGAGGAAAAGGTTTACTACATCTTATATTTCCAAGTTACAGTACACTACTGAAGGAAATCAGAGTAGGAACTGAAGGCAGGACCTGTGGAGTAACACTGCTTACTGGCTTGGTCACTGGCTCATGTTCACATAGATTTCTTTTTTTGTTGTTTGTTTTCTTGTTTTTCCATGCATAATTGAGAATTATGCTTTCAAGAACTGTGAAGAATTGTGTAGAAATTTAGATGGGAATTGCACTGAATCTGTAGACTGCTTTTGGTAGTAAGCCATTTTACTATGCTAACCCTATGATCTTTCAAAGATTTGAAATTGTTATCATACAAGTCTTTCATTTGATTGGTTAGAGATACCCTAAGATACTTTATATTACTTAAGGCTATTGTGAAAGATGGTGATTTCATGATTTCTTCTCATTTTGCTTTCCATTTGTATATGGGAGGGCCACTGATTTTTGTGAGTTAATTTGTATCCATCTACTTTGCTGAAAGTATTGATCAGCTGTAGGAGCTTTATCTACATATAGTTTCTAGCCCAGATCCATCTGTCTAGGGATAGTGCCACCCTTGGTGGGCTGAGCTCTCTCACATCAACCATCAATCAAACATATCTTTTACAGACATGGCCACAGGCCAATTTGATTGAGGCAGTTATTTAGTTGAGGTTTGCTCTTCCCAAGTAATTCAAGGTTTTGTCAAGTTGATAATAAAAACTAACCATCACAGGATCTTAAGCAAAGTCTTTTCTCTCTCTCAGTACCTTTTCTATACATTAGTTTGACTCTTTCCTATCATTGACATTACTATAATCTTCTAAATATATATAGCTTCTGTAGCTTCCAAAGCAGCTAAATCACCATCTGTGGACATAAAATTTCTTGGTCTGACAATCTTTCTTTTATGTTGCCTTCAGTATTTCAGGTTGCCCGAGGTGCCATATTGATTAAGCTACATTCTGGTGAACTAAATATATGTAGAATATTATATGGCTCCTGTACCAAGCACAGAACTATAAATTAATGGATCTCTCTTGTTGACATCATAAAGCATGCAGACCTGAAGCACAACTGTAATATTCCTTGAAGGACCATGTATTTTTACTTGTTATGCTCATAAAATGAATAGTTGTTCAGAGGTGAACTGAACTGAAAAGCTATGGCAGAACACAGATGTTTATATAGGTGGTGACACAGTAGGAGAAAGATGACAGGGAGGAGATAGAAAGTGAAGGCCAGAAAGACCCAAGGACAGCAAAAAGTAAAATGAACCAGAGGCATGGTAACCTTTTACTTTGGAGATCATGGTGAGATTTAATCAATGCATAAATCCTGAATTTGGTTAGAGGTGATAAAAGCATATTTCATTTTACTTTTCTACTGGTGTTTTGTGTCCCCAAGTATAATTGAATCTGTAACAGCAGTGGAGAGGCAGAGGCAGGTTATTTGGGACATTGATTAGAGGTGAGATATATCAGAAGGTGTGTGTGTGTGTGTGTGTGTAGGAGAAATTTTGATAATAAAAGATCTTCAAGCAGCACTGTAATTTGAAAAAAATTAGTAAGTTGAAAAAAATGTGAGCTGGGCGATGGTGGTGCACGCCTTTAATCCCAGCACTTGGGAGGCAGAGACAGGTGGATTTCTGAGTTCGAGGCCAGCTTGGTCTACAGAGTGAGTTCCAGGACAGCCTGAGCTATACAGAGAAACCCTGTCTCGAACCCTCCCCCCCAAAATGTGGGTACAATTGATACTGGTCTACATCCCATCCCTCTCTTTTCTTTGACTTCTCCTTAGCTTCATAGTAGGCAGTCATATCATTCAAATATGCCCCACCAGGCCCTCCAATTCAATACAAACACCCACAAATCACTATGTTGAGAGATATTGCTTAAATTCATGCCCCCTGTAACCTATTTCCATTCCCTATACCCAATACCCCTTGCCCTGCTCCTCTCCCCATCACCTCTCCCATTCAGTTCCCTCCCTCAATATACCTCCAATATTTATTTCCCCTTCTCAGAAAGATTCAACCAGTCCCCCTTAGGCCTTCCTTGTTATTTGGTTTCTTTTGGTCTGTAGATTGTAGTGTGGTTATCCTGTACTTATAAGTGAGTACATACCATGCATGTCCTTTTGGGTCTGGGTTACCACACTTAGGATGATATTTTCTAGTTCTATTGATTCGCCTGAAAATTTCATGATGTCCTTGTTTTAAATAGCTAAGAATTATTCCATTGTGCAAATGAACTACATTTTATTTATCCATTCTTCTGTTGAGGGACATCTAGGTTGTTTCCAGTTTCTGGTTATTATGAATAAAGCTACTATGAGCATTGTTGTACAAGAGTCCTTGTGGGATGGTGGAACATCTTTTAGGGATATGCTCAGGAATGATATAGCTGAGTCTTGAGGTAGAATTATTTCCGATTTTCTGAGAAACAACCAAATTGATTTCCAAAGTAGTTGTACAAGTTTGCACTCCCACCAGCAATGGAGGTGTGTGTCCCCATGTTCCACATCCTCATCAGCATGGGCTGTCCCTTGAGTATTGATTTTAGCCATTCTAAAGTGTGTAAGGTAGAATCTCAGAGTCAATTTGATTTGTACTTCCCTGATGACTAAGGATGTTGAACTTTTCTTTAAGTATTTCTTGGCCATTCGAGGTTCCTCTTCTGGGAATTCTCTATTTAGCTCCATACTCCGTTGTTTTAAAAAATGGGTTATTTGGTTTGTTGATGTCTAGTTTCTTGAGTTCTTTATATAATTTGAGTATTATCCCTCTATCAGATGTAGGGTTGGTGAAGATCTTTTCCCATTCTGTAGGCTGTAGTTTTCTCCTGTTGATGGTGTCTTTGACTCACAGAAGCTTTTCTGTTTTATGAGGTTCTATTTATTAATTGTTGATCTTAGTGCCTGAGCCATTAGTGTTCTGTTCAGGAAGTTGTCTCCTATACAAATGAGTTCAAGGCTATTCCCCAATTTTTCTTCTATTAGATTTAGGGTATCTAGTTTTATGTTGAGGTCTTTGATCCACTTGGACCTGAGTTTATAGGTGATAAATATGGATATATTTGCATTCTATATGCAGACAACTGGTTAGACCAGCACCATTTGTTGAAGATGCTGAAACTCCTAGAAGTGGGAGATATGGAGCCTGAAGTAGCTACTTACTGTAGCCAGGCAGGACTCCCAGTTGAGGGTTAAGGCCATCAACCCACCCATAAAACCTTTCATCCCAAACTTATCCTGCCTACAAGAAGTGTAGGGGTGAAGATAGAGGAGAGACCAAGGGAATGGCCAATGACTAGCCCAAATTGAGACCTATCCCATGGGCAAGAACCAATCTTAAACACTATTAATGATACTCTATTATGCTTGCAGACAGGAGGCAAGCATAACTATCCTCTGAAAACTGTTTTCTGTGATCCACCCAGAAGCTGACTGAAACAGATGCCAAGACTCACAGCCACATATTAGAATGAATATGGGAGTCTTGTAGAAAAGTTCTGGGAAGGATTGAGGGCCCCGCAGTGGATAGGAACTTCACAAGAAGACCAATAGAGCTAACTAACCATGAACGCTTTGGTGCTCCAAGAGACTGAATCACCAAACAAGGAGCAGACATGGACTACACATAGGGTCCTCCGCACATATATAGCAGATATATAGCTGGTCTTTGTGTGGGTCCCCCAACAACTAGAAAGGGGGCTGATCCTGACTTGATTTCCTGAGGATCCTGTTTCTCTAACTGGGCTACATTTTCTTGCCTCAGTAGGAGTGTATATTCCTAGTCCTACAGTGGCTTGATGAGCTAGGCAGGGTTGGTACACAATGGAATGGAGGGGGGACTCTCCCTTCTCAGAGGAGCAATGGGAGGGATGGAGGGAGGGCCTTGTGAGGAGGGGACTGGGAGGAGTGGAGATGGCTGCAATCATGTTGTTAAGCGAGTAAATAATTCATGGAAAAATGAATTCATGGAATTTCACATTGTATGTGATTCATCCCAGACCTTAGATTAATTGCTACTAAACTAAACTCCCATTTGGACTGTGAAATTTCATTTCCTGCAATAGCCAGCTGTCAGGTCACAAGAAACTTTTCTGAAACACCCACAAGGATTTTCTGTGGGCTTTCAAGCCAAACATATTAGTTATCATGTTTTAATTTTTAATACTTTAATTTGACCAATAGTAGTTAGTTATTTTGTGAAGTGCCTGAACTACAAGTTTTTTTTTCCTTTCTTAACTCTAAAAGTAACTGTCTCACCTTATTTTATTTGTCTTTCTCTTGGTAAGTTCTGAAAGCATTTGACAAAGTCCTGTGTGAATAACCTCTTTCCTTTTTATCTGTGGTGTAAGCCTTCTTAGGTCAGTGAAGAAAACAGCTTCTCAGTTCTGGAGCTAAGGAAGGGAAGATCAACATCTTCCTGTTTTCTTGCTTCTTGGGAGAGGATCAAAGTGTTTTTAGTCTATAAGGACCCTGAAAAAGAACCAAATAAATGTCAAGGGTTAAATGCTCAATTCAAATTAGTTCTGTGAGTCTGTGCAAGATGCTTGCTTTCTGTAAGCTTGCTTCAGTCACTGTATGTACACAGTGAAGACAATAATAGCAGCAAACTTTAAGTGGCTTTTGTGGAATTAGACGAACGATGTAAGTAAAGGATTTAGGACAGTTATTGCCTAAGCTATGTTCAACAACTGCCACCACAGAAGCCCAGGTTTATGCTCTGAGAACTGGTTGATTTCATAGGCCTAGGTTGGTGCCACAGGCACATGTGTTCTAATAAAACTCATTGAAGTCTCTGACAACATCCTCTAAGTTAAAAATATTTCAATAGATGATATTCTTTATATTCCTCCCTCTCCCTCTCTCTGTGTGTGTATCTGTGTCTATCTCTGTGCCTGTATGTCTCTCTGTTTGTCTCTTTCTCCACTTGAGATAAAATTTGTATAGCCCAGGATAGCCTTAAACTCACTGTGATATTGTACAGTGGTAAGTATCATATGGGAAAACAATGTGCATTTTAACTTTAAATCACCATGGGTAATTTCTATTTAGGGGTCTGCTTATTACCTTTTGAAAAACACTGCTGTAAAAGAATCATATTTATCATTATTACTTTTCTATCATGTATATTTATCATGGCAATCTTTTAAGACAACTATTGGAACAGCTGTACCACACAGGTAATACTGCTGACTCCCCTTCAGTGGGACAAAAGGCAAAAGCTACAGAGTATTTTCAATCATCAAAATGAATCAGCAGAAGTATGTATCCTATGTTTCCTGCCCAAGGGCATATAATTGCAAAATGGCTACTGGAGATACAGCCAAATTGTCTCTAACCACAGAATTAAGAAAAGCCAATTTAGCAAGTAGGAAGATAACCTTTGACAATGGAAATCATACTTTGACCCTGTGTCATTAGAAATGTGCCCTAATCATGTTACTGAGTTGGCTAGCCAATAAATACATGAAAAGTCCAGGAGGAAGGAAATAGGATTGCTTTGAGATTATATCAGACATCCATTATACCACTGCTGCTTAATGAACCTGATGATTTTTTTCTTTTTAGTTGCAAAATGCTGTCTTATTGCTTTGAAATACATTTCCATTGTGGCATACCTGAAAAAAGAAAAATGAGTGCTTTGAGGAATTTTGAGTCCTCATTTGTCCTTAGCCCACGCTGTGCAACACCTGGCTCTCCTCTTATTGCAGAAACGGAATTTTCCTTTCACAGTGATTTTCTAGGTCTTTCTAGCAGTTTGAAAATATATGTGGCTCTACAGCACTGAGTTCTACATGGCTTAATATATGACTCCTATATGGACTGTAGTATATACCTACAGCTAAGTTGTCTTCTTTAGTTTTTGAGTCTCATTCCTTTTCAAGTCAGTGGTGCTGCCCCTAATATTTCTCATAGTTTTATGAAATGCAGAAATTTATGGATTTATTCATTTTCATAGTTTAGGGTTTGTTAGCATTTGTTAGTAATTAGAAATGGGTAAAGGCCTTTCCTGAATGTCCTTAAAAAAAAAACAAAAATGGAAAGTCAAGGTATCTATGGTTCTTTGGGGGGGTGCAGGAAAAATTGGATATTTTTTATAACTAGAAATTTACTTTATTGGTACCTCTGTACAATTCTTAAATAATTTTAAACATTTATATACTTGGCTGGAGGCATTTCTATCCCACTTAGTTTAATTGTGTTTGCTTGCATGGGCATGAATGGGGGTTATTTACTGGAACAGGGGCAATTTATCAGGACTGTACCACTAAGAATTGTGTAATTCTTCCATTAACTTCCAATGGACCCTCAGGAGGGGGCATGCATGATGAAATAGTGACTGTTCAAGACTTGTATGGGTCTCCTGAAGGTAACCACAATTGCATTGAGTTCAAGATTGCAAAGGTCATGTCTTGTGCAGAAAACACTTTCACAACATTCCTAATGAGCCCCCACCTCTTAAATTCTTTCCTCCTCCTCTTCACAGATGTTCCTTGAGCCTTAGGGGATGATACAGATGTCCCATTTAAATTGAAGCACTCCACAGTTGCTTAATGTCCATGTCTTGACCATGTGTGAATTCCTGTTTTAACTACCACATACTGTAAAAGTTATGTTCTATAATGAATATTGAAAGCTATATTAATCTATGGGTATAAACATACATATCTAGAAAGCACTTTGACAGTGTGTCTGTTTAGCAAAAGAGAAGTAGTAGATGCTTCCTCGCAACCAAAGGCCTCACTAGTCATGGGTTCATGACCACCTTTACAGTACCAGGTATGAGATCTGTCCTGTGTTGACTATCTTAAATCAGCAGAACACATGTGGCATGAAAGTAAAGGGACAGGACATAATGAATTTAAGTTTGGATAGAGCTGCACAGGAGGATGGGAGAGAAGAAAGAGGCAAAAGGACAAACCAAAAGTAAGTGTCTATGAAAAGCTACAATTTTATAACTCTATTAGAAGCATGCTTTATTCTTTGTTTTTATTTTTTAATATTTTCATTTTAATTTTTACTCTTCACATACATTATATCCTGACCATAATTTCCCAAACCACTACTTTTCCCTGCCTTCCCACACCTCCCCTCACTTCGACATCCCCCCCCCCCAAAAAAAAGAGCAGGCTTCTCAGGGATATCAACTGAACAGGGCATAACAAATTACAATGAGACTAGCACAAATCCTCTTGTCAAGCTTGGACAAGGTGACCCAGTATGTGAAAAGGGTCCCAAGTGTAGTCACAAGAGTCAAAGATAGCCCTCACTACTGTTGTTAGGGGACTCACATGAATATCAAGATATCCAACTATAACATATGTAGACAACTTAGCTCAAACCCTTACAGGCTCCTGATTGTCACGTTAGTCTCCATGAGCCACTATGATCCTTGCTTAGTTGTTTCTGTGGGCCATATTATTTGTGGTGTCCTTGACTCCTTGGCTCCTAGAATCTTTTTTTTTATTGGATGTTTTATTTACATTTCATATATTATCCCCTTACCCCATCCCCCCCCACCTCCCAGGAACCTCCTATCCCTTTACCCCTCCTCCTGCTTCTCTGAGGATGTGCCCCTACCTACCCTCACACTCCCACCTTCCCACCCTCAAATTCCCACCCACTGGGGCGTCCAGCCTTCATGAGACCAAGGATCTCTTCTTCCACCTATGCCCGACAGGGCCCTCCACCCTTACATATACAGCTGGTGGCTCCTAGAATCTTTTTACCCCCATTCCTTGGGATTCCCCTGGCTTTGCCTAGTATTTGGCTGTGTGTCTCTGTATCTGTGCTCATCAGTTTCTGGACAATGACAGTTGGGCTAGACACTGATTTATTTATTTATTTATTTATTTATTTATTTATTTATTTATTTACTGAGTATAGCAGAGTATCTTTAGGAATCATTTCATTGACATTTTTTGCCAGTTATATTTGGTTCTATCCTGAGTCTCTAGGCTGACCAGCCTCTACTTCCTCTCTCTCATGGTCAGGGCCTCAAGTTAGACTAGTCATTAGTTTCTCATTCCTACAAGTTCTGTGTCAACATTAACACAGTACATCTTGCAGACATTACATGTTACAGGTTGAAGGATTTGTGGCTGGGTTGATGTCTAAATCCCACTCCTGGGAGCCTTGCCTGATTATAGGAGAGGGCAGGTTCAGGTTCCATATTCTTCATTGCTAGGAAACTTCATTAGGGTCTCTCTCATATATTCCATGGAGTTTTCACTGTACAAGGTTTCTTCTACATTGCCTGCCCCACTCAATCACCCACCAATTTCAATTTCTTCTTTCAATACTCCCCATGTCCCTCTCAGCCTGAATCCTTTTGTTCCCATCTCCACTTGCCACTCCTTCCACTTGAAAAATCAATTGTATTTCCCTTCTCATGAAGACATATGTGTCCCCACTTCATCCCTCTTTGGTACTTAGACTCTCTAAGTCTGTGGATTGTATCATGATTTATCCTTTACTTAAGACCTAATATAAACTTATAAGTGAGTATATACTAGGCTTTTCTTTCTGGGTCTGGGGTTAGCTCACTCTGGATGAGCTGTTTTCTAGTTCCATACATTTGCCAGCAAATTTCATAACGTTATTGTTTTTAACAGCTAAGTAATATTCCATTGTATAAATGTACCACATTTTCTTTATCCAGTTTAAATATTAAGGGACATGTAGGTTGTTTTTCAGTTTCTGGCTATTATGAATAAGGCTATGAGAATGGTTGAGCGAGTGTCCTTGTGGTAGGATGGAGTACCCTTTGTGTATATGCCAAGGAGTAGTATAGCCGGGTCTTGATGTAAATCAACTCTCAATTTTCTGAGTAACCACTACATTGATTTCCATATACAAGTTTGCATTCCCACCAGTAATGGAGGAGTGTTCTGCTTGTGTCACATCCTTGTCAGCATAAGCTGTCACTTGTGTTTTTAATCTTAGCCCTTCTGACAGGTATAAGATAGAGCCTCAAAGTAGTTTTGATTTCCATTTCCTTGTTGGCCAGGATGATGAACTGTTTTTTGTTTTTTGGTTCTCTGACATTTGAGATTCCTCTATTGAGAATTTTCTGTTTAGATCTGTATTCTATTTTAAAAATTGGTTTGTTTATATCTATTTTCTTGATATATATATATATATATGTATATGTATATATACATATATGCACATATATGTGCATATATATACATATATATATATACATATATATATATTTAGATATTAACCCTCCTTTGGATATGGAGTTGGTGAAAATTTTATCATTTGGCAGATGGCCATTTTGTCCTATTGATATTGTTCTTTGCTTTACAGAAGCTTTTCAGTTTCAAGAGGTTCCAGTAACTAATGGCCAATCTTAGTGCCTGTGCTATTGGTGTTCTGTTCAGGAAGTTGTCTCTTATTCCAATGCATTCAAAGTTATTTCCCATTTTTTCTTCTGTTAGGTTTAGCTTATCTGGTTTCATATTGAGGTCTTTGATCCACCTGGACTGGAATTTTGTGCAGGGTGATAGAAATGTATCTATTTGCATTCTTCTACACACAGGCGTCCAATGAAACTATTACCATTTGTTGGATGTGTATTGGTGATGGTTGTTTTTTTTTTTAATAAAAAATTAAGTGTCCATGGGTCTGTGGATTTACATCTGGGTATTCAGTTAGATTCTATTGATCAACTGATCTTTTTTAATGCCAATACCATGTGGTTTTTATTCAACTCTATAGTACATCTTGAAATTAAAAATGGTGATATCTCTAGATGTTTTTTATATTTCAGGATTGTTTTAGCTATCCTTGTTTTCTTTTCCCATATGAAGTTGAGTACTGTCCTTTCAAGGTCTGTAAATAATTGTGTTGGGGTTTTAATGGGGATTGTACTGAATCTGTAGATTACCTTTTGTAAGATTGCTATTTTTTATTTTTTTATTTACATTCCAAATGTTACCCCCTTTCCGTCCCCACTCCAAGAGTTCTTTACCCCTCCCCCCGATTTGACTCTGAGTGAGTACTTCCCCACTCCTACCCTCTACCTCATCCCCCATCCCCACTTCATTCCCACCTCCATTTCCCCTTCCTGCACTTTCAGGTCTCTACAGGATTAAGCATATTCTCTCCCACTGAGGCCAGACAAGGCAGTCCTCTGATACATATGTGCCAGGAGCCTCAGACCATCTGAAATGTCCAACAGTGGGGAGATAGAACCCCAAAACATAACTTCTAGTAGATAGACAGGGCCCCCAGTGGAGGAATGGGGTAAAAAAACCTATCTTTAATATGGCCATTTTTGTTATGTTAATCGTACCGATCTATGAGCATAAGAGATCTTTCCATTTTCTGATACATTCTTCAATTTATTTCTTTAAAAAGTTGAAGTTGTTGTTGTTCATGTCTTTCACTTGCTTGGTTGGAGTTACCACAATATGATTTATAATACTTGAGGCTATTGTGAATGATCTTTCTCTGATTTCATTCTCAGTCTGTCATTTGTGTATAGGAGAGCTACTAATTTTTTTTGAGTTAATCTTGTATTCAGATGTCAATAAATGAGTTTTTCAGTTGTAGGAGTTCTATGGTAGAATTTTTGGGGGTTGCTTATGAGTACTATCATATCATCTGAAAATCATAATACTTTGACTTCTTCCTTTCCAGTTTATAACCACTTGATCTTCTTTAGTTGCCTTGCTGCTCTAGCTAAATCTTCAATTGCTCTATTGAATAGATATGGAGAACGTAGATTACTGTGTCCTGTTCTTGATTTTAATGGAATTGCTTTCTATCAGCTTACTGTAAGCACTGGAGAGTAAGTTGGACAGGTTCTGAGGGAGCATTATTAGTCCTTAGGCAGTGAGCTTACCTGGAGTTTTGGGTGCTGGCTTGGTGTCTGGTGAAGTAGGAGGCTTCTGTCTGGAGGTGTGGGTTAGCATACGGTGAAGAGGCACAGTTGCCCATAGGCAGTGGGCACTGGAGAAATATCCACAGGTCGGGGCTTACCTGGAGTTCTGGGTGCTCACATACTCTATTTTTTAAATAAAAAGTTTTGCATTGAGGTACGTATGCATAATTGGTAGACAACGTTCCTTGTAGAAAGAAAAGGTTATTAAATGAAAATCCCAGTGCTAGGTATGGGATAGTTTGCTGCAAGCTGGTGGTCAGGAAGGTACCACAAGATCCCAAAATATTACAAGCTATTGCAGGTGCTTTTAATTGCCTACCTGAACAAAATTGTAAGACTTTATTGCTGAAGACTGAGTTACAAGGCAGGGGGAAACAAAGCTGGATATGAGTTACAAATTTGGACTTTGATATCTAGAAAGTTCTTTGCAAGCAGCTGTGGGAGAAAAGTAACTGGTGCTCCTACCCAGATGTATCCAACAAGCTGCAATATTGACATTCTGGCAAAGTATACCCATTAGTACAATAGTGGCATGACTATTATTGTGGCAAGATCTATTGTCTTAAACTTGCTCATGGAATGTAGAAAGAAATTTTCTTAGATTTAGATAAATTTAGCTCTCTTTAAGGTATTTTAAGTTGCATAGAAAAAAATATTTTCAGGCTTGGAGAGCTAACTTTTATTTTTACAACATTATATACTGGGTAGTGTTTATTTAATTCAATGGAATTAATAGTGGAGAGCTTTATGAATACAAGAAAATAAGTTATAAGTTAAGCACTCATAAGATTTGGGATATGTCAAAAAGGGAATATTAAACATTAACTGATATTCTAGTAATTTGAAAAATCCAAATATGAAATACTTTTGGCCCAGACCATTTTATAAAAGGCATACTCAATCTTCATTTGTTTGTGCATATTCTCCTATTTTTAATGTCCATTGGAAATTTCTGAGTAACATCAAATAGTATTGTCTCCAGAGATGAATGTTTACTTGGGGGAAACTTAAAGTAGATATGAAATGGGAGTCCTAAAGACAAAAGGTTTAAAAAAATTAAACAGATGATATGGTTTCTTAAGATTTATTGATTTTTACTTTATATGTATGAGTTTTTGCCTGCATACAGTTATGTGTGTCATGTGCATGCCTGATACTCACAGAGAACAGTAGAGTGTCATAGGTCTGATAAAACAGTTATTTACAAATAGTTACTGGCTATGTAGGTACTGGGATTTGATCCAGGGGCCTCTGCAATAACAAATATTCTTAACTGCTGGGCCATATCTCAAGACCTGAGGATATAATTTCTATGGATATTTAAGGATAATCAGTTTCTTCACATTTATAATTATGTGAAAGATAGCTACTCATTGTCTATCATTTATAAGTATTTAGAAACTATTTTGAGGTTAGCTTTATATTTTTTATACCATATAGATACAACTTCTTTGCTTAATTCTGTTTGATTATATGGAGTTTTGGTTCACTTTTTGACATGGAGATAATTTTGGTGATTATTAGCAAAGAGATGTTTGTTATTCAGGAAGACTCAAAGTGAGCTATTATCATTAGTGAATACATACTTTTATACATTATGTGGACTAAGATCTGGTCGACAACTTAAAAGATTTTTTAAATTAAAATGATTACAAAAGAAAGAGCAAAAATGGAAAGGAACAGCTTGACTTATTTGTGCTGAAAAAGTGAGCCACCTGTTTAAATGTCTTGATAAGGCTCTTTACTCTGAGTCCTGTTATCAGATTCAGATTTTTTCCCCCTAGAGTGAAATATAAGACCCAGTGAAATTTTAACAAGTTATCACTTGCTTACTGACACTAATGAAGCCAGGATGTTTGAGTTCAAACAAATTGTTAGCACTGACAAAAGAATGAAAAGCAAATTCTAATTAATATACTAGACAGTTTCTTTTTACTACCCATCTTAAAATGAGTTGAGTCTTTATTCCTGACATATATATGAGATTTTTTGAATATTTCACCACAAAGCATTTAATATTACCCTTGGAAATCACCATTTCTGCAATGAATATGCCTGCTGTTTTTATCCAGATGGAACACTGTCAAAAAGATGATGGAACATTACAATGTATTCCCTCTGAATTTGAACCAGTAGCATTCAGTATAGGTATACCAGCATGTGGCATCCTTATTTTTTATGAGCTGTAGATATCAAGAGAGACAAATTATGATCTGCATTTTAGTATGACAAGGGATGACAAGAGAGTGCTAGGATATGTATCAGGAGATTTGTGTTCTAAGTTGAGATTCACCACTGGCTGCTTATGTGACCTCTAAAAGACCCAGTTGGCCTTAATTTTCTGGCATTGTTCTTAAAGAAGTGGGCTTTTTTAAAAAGATGACTACTTGGGTCTGTTACAATTCTAAAATCCCATGACACTGTTTGCAGTTGTAATCTCTAAATGCTCTATTTCTTTATTTTGTTCATGCTCATTTTCTGAGTTCTCACTAAATATTCTTATAGGTATTGGAACATATTGATGATTATGTTGAAAGTTTTTTTTCTAAATCAGAAAATATCTTATAATACCAATCATTTCTAGGAATACAGGTCTCCTTAGTATCCTTTACACATGCAGAGAAGGTATATATACATAGACAAGGGAAATGAGTATGTTCTATAGACTATAAACAAACATGACATTATTCTAGAAATTACCTTCATCCCTTTCTACTTCATCAATTTTAAGGCAGGCTGCTAGTTCTGCTTTATTTCCTTTGGCTTTGCAGTTGTACTGTGAAAAAAAAATCTAATATTGGGCTAACATTAAATACCTAAGGAAAAGCTTGAAAATCTACACCTGCCCCAACCCCATCACCAGGCAAATTCAGAGAGTCAACAGAAGCAGAAGGTTAACTATACTGAGCCTCTTTGCCCCAACATTATTTATATGTGACTTTAAAAAGCCCATCAAATTGTTTCCATGTCTGTCCTAGCCGTAAGGTACAAGTCATTTCAATACACGTAATACTTGGAAATAAACTATATAAAATACTCATGCCATGCTATACTGAAGCTGTCCCTGAAAGTGACAACTTACTGTCATGAATGATGAAATATTCTTTGTGTATAAGGCAATTGTGTTGATTGTAGAGGAAAAATGAGCCTACCTATTTTTTTTTTCTGAGGTGGCATTCTATTTCTATAGGAAATCTCTGTCTACAATGATGCTAGGCCATATATTTCATTTCGACTTTCATTTACAGTTGTCTTTGTTGTAAGGGGAAACATTTTAATCAGTTTCTGTATGAAGGTCAGATAACACTGTGAACAAAAGTAATTTCTTTATGATAATATCAAAACAGAAACATTGTTGCACTTAAATTATGAAGCATCGTTTCCCTTATCTGAAATATGATTGTATGTATGACTTAATAGAATCTGGGATTATATGTTATTTATGCTGTGGGCAAACTCAAGTAATTCTCTTCTTTTCTAGGCCTAAAGTTCTGATATTAGCTAGGAATGAAACAAGGATATTATGTCCTCAAGTATAAATTATGTTAAGGGAGGTATGGGGCTTTGGGGAGGTATTTGTGTGTTTTGTTTGTTTATTGGTAAACTGAAGCTGCATTGACATCTTCTACCCTTTTATGTCTTAGAAGACATCAATCAGTTCAGCATTTAAATTACCAGTGTGTACTATTTGAGGCAATACTGTGGGTTAGAGAAAGTATTTATTGTAAAAATATTTTTTTGTTTGATTTGGAAATGCAAAATACAGATTTAATGGATACACACAAACATGTGTATCTGGCTGCTTCTTGCACTGTATCATTTTCTTCCTAGCTTCTTTGTACAGTTCTTACTAGTTGACAGCTTAGGGAATTTCTTAAGCTATTTGCTTCTAGATCCTGAAATTATTGATTTATTTGCAAATGTATGAGTACCTTTCCGATCACTGGATCACTGTGTAGAGCTGCGAGAGGTAGAGTGACAATTCGATGCAAGCAGCCACTCCACCTTCACCTTTCCATTACAAAGAATGCAAATACTCTTTCTCTGCCAACACTGTAAGAAGTTTCCCTACCTTAGCTTGCACTTTAAACTCTACAGATGAGTTAAAAGTTCCCCAGGATGTGACAAAATTCATGGCATTTCTAAGAATCTCGCTCAAGAGACTTATTCTAGATGTATTCATGTATTTGTAACTACAAGACATTTTACTAGATCCTCAAATTTTTCTCTATGTATTTAGGAAGCTATATGCCAGAGGTGAGACATGTTGCCAGTTACATTTTGGGCCATAAGTGTCATGAATACATTACTGATAAGTGTCATGAATACAATAGTATTACTAATGGTAATACTGGGGAAAATATCATTTAATCTTTTTTATGAATATTCCTAGGAATGTGAAGAGTATAATTAATATTAGAAATGTTCTCTAGTCACCAATACATGCTGTACCAATAAGGTAAATCCCATGTCTTGTGATATCTGAAAGTAACCTAGAGAAGATATACAATCATTTCTAATGGTGTTTGTGAAGCATCTTAATAGAAGAAAAATTATCTACTAATGTGTACAAAAAAATCTAGTCAAAATCCCTAAAATCCAAAATTATTCAACATATGTAGGGCAACCTGCATTGGGGAATTATAAATATGAGTATGTGCATCTTTATAGTATATTATCAGCCCCTTGACTACTTCATTTCAGAACTTCTTAATCTCTTTTAAACAATTAGTAATTTAAGAAGGAATTAATGATATTCAGGCATCTGGAAACCTAGAGACCATTTTTAAACTTCACCCCCTTTAAATCTACTTTGAGGTGATCTTTATAACTTGTGGGAGATAGAAGCCTAGTTCCATTTATCTGCATGTGGGCACCCAATGTTTCAAGGAATACATATTAAAGATGCTGTATTTTTCCCATACATGTTCTTGTGTTTTTTTTCAACTTTCTATATGATTTATTTATAAGTACAGAGTTATTTCTAGGAACTCTTTTTTGTTCCTTTGTTCTGTGTCTGCTTTTATTCCAACGTTGACTATTTTGATTACTACAACTTCAGGTTATATTTTTGAACACAGATAGTAGAATACATCCTGCTTTGTTTTGTTGGTGTCCTTGTCCACCCTTCAAATCACTGAACTACTATTAAAGTTTGATTTTCTGCTGAAAAAGCAAAAGGATGCTTTGTCTATTGGAGACTTTTATGGTTTCCTATGAATCTCAAGATTGATGTTTCTCATTATATGAAGAATTGTATTGATATTTTTATGAGAATTGCATTGCATATTTAAATAAGTTTGGATCTTAAAGACTTTTCAACAATAGCATTTTTTCTACTCCACAAACACAGGCTATTGTTTCACTTACTTGTATTTCCTTTATTAGTGTTTTATACTTTTCATGTCAGAGATCTTTCATGTTCATGGTTAAATTCATTATAAAATATATTAATGATATATTTTGTAGCTATTATAAACCAAATTATTCTCTTGCTATTTTACCAAATAGCTCCATATCAGTGCACAAAAGAACTATAGATTAAAAATACATAATTCTTTATGACTGTAAGGCTCTATGCATTCCACAGCACATGTGTAGAAGTTAGAAGAAAACTTGCAGGAATCACTTCTGTCCTTCCACCATGTTGATTTCAGGCATTTAAGTCAGATTATCAGTGTCCGTGGCAAGTACATTTACCCTCTAATCCATCTTGCTGGCCGAGATTTTTGTGTGTTTCTTCTTGTAGCATGTGATTTTTTAAATTTGATTATTATTTCCAGGAGAATTTTACCATTTAGCTGTTAACAATCAGTTGAATAATGTTAAAATCTAAACTCCAATTATTTGTAATTTATCAGCGATTCTGAAAAATAAATATATTATTTATTATGATAACCTCTATTTGATGTGCCTGTGCCTGGGCTGAGCCTTATCCCCATGTTGCAGCCTAGCTATAAAAAGAAATGTAAATTTATAACCCTTTAATTTTTCCTTATGGCAATTTCAAGTATTTCCACCTTTATTTCTTCCACCTCCACACCTCTATTTGCTGTTGTCCCTCACTTTTGTATTATTTTCCATGTACACCAAAGCACTGAAATGTTGTGAATATTACATGCTGCTTGTATGTATATATGAATGAATATATATGTATATATATATATATATTTTTTTTCCCCTGCTTGGTTGATATATCAGTAGAGTTCCTCTCTCCCAAACGTTTCTTATAAATGTGTACTTTCTTTTTTAAAAAAGGATTTTATATGTATTACTGCTTTGTCTAAACACATATTTGTGCATCACATGAATGCCTATTGACACCAGAGGCCAGAAGAGACATTAGATACCCTGAAACTAGACTTGTGGATGATTTTGAACTGTTATAAAATGTTGGTAACCTAACCTGAGTCTTCTGCAAGTGCTACAAATGCTGTCAACCACTGAACCATCTTTTCAGTCTTGATGCTATTCTTTCATATTGCAGCTCAGATGGGCGATCATTATTGAACTCTGTTTGGTCTACCACTGACCCTGCTTATATTCTCTGTGTTTTGTCAACATTTCTTTTATTATATTTATCCCTACCCCAATATTGTAACATACTTTTGTCTTGTCTCTTCTTTGGAATGAACTAAATCAGAGCTTGTTTTCTCATCTGTATTTCTTTCATAAGCATATACAGAGCATTTCTATTGGTTCTACACCAATAGAAACAGGAATATGAATGAAACAGGCAAGATTGTATGTCTTTGTGAAACTTGTGTGTAGTAATTAGTTAATTCCATTCTCCTAGAACCTAGGACATGGACTAGAATTTAGTGTTAGCAATAAACTTTCTGGACTTGATATCATGACTTCTGAATCGTAGTTTTATTTGGAGCACATTTTTTTCTTCCTCATTATTCATTCAATGCATATAATGTTGTCCTAGTATGTAGATTAATATTGTGTTCGAAAACCTAATAAATATTTCTTGCTTGTCTGAATTTTTTTAATGTTGTTCCTGTCACTGTTGCCTGTCAACCCTATTGTCTATCAAATAGCTTATGAAAGTGTTAATCGAAAGGATTCTGAAGTGCTATGACATTTTCGTTGTCAAGTTTAGACAGAACACCAACATGGTGCTCTTCTCTTCATATAACAAACAAATAGTTATTGAATACCTACTCTTGTGTCAAATCATACTATACAGTGAAATCACATTGATGTATTCCTGCCTTTTTGGACATTGTAGTCTACTGAGAAGCACAAACAATAGCTAGTAAATTAATGAATATATTATTACAAGACACAGCTAATGCTACGGTGGTAATAAATAGTCAAATGTGGTGGAGAATAAGGAGGAGAAGCAACAGGAGGAGGAGAGAGTGAAAAACTTTAGCATAGTGTTAAAGAAAGCACCTCTGATATTTAAATGGGAACTCAAAGCATGAGAAAATTTAACAATGTGATTATTTGTGGCACAGAGTATGCGGGGGTTAAAATGTACAAGGTTCATGAAACAAATTGATTATGGTTATGGAATGATAATTGGTTTTGGAGAGAAAATATAGCTGAAATTTAGAGTGAGGGAAAATGAAAGAAATAGCAGGATGAAGCTAATGCAGGGTCTTGAATGTCATGTTGAGGCAGGTAGAGTTTGTCTTGTAGGGGGTAAAAAGCCATTGGAGATACTGAAGAGAATGATGCAGCCAAATTCATGTGAAAATTTCACTCTGGGTACTGAGTGGGAAATAGAATAGAAGGATCTTAGGATGTAGGAACAGCAGGTGTGGTCTGCTGCAATAAGTCTGGGAGAGAGAGTATGAAACTCAGCAACTCTGAAGAAATGAAAAGAAGTGCCAGACATGGGGTATAATTTTGAGATTCACATTAATTGCTCTTATAATTGTCTTTTTACATTAACTACCAAAGAGGGAAGAAGGACTGAAAGGATACATCTCTGCCTGGCTTTGGGGAACAAATGACTATTTGAATGAGGGAGAAAAGTATTTTTGTAGCTATTATCAAAATGTCAGCTATATTGATGGTAATGAAGGTAATGTTTGATTTACCATAGTTGGGAGACGAATAAAAGGGGAAATCTGTTCATGGCTTTGTTTAGCTTATTTGAGGAAATATAAAATATTCTACATATTTTAATTTTTCAAGTCACCTTGCTGATTGATTTAAGATGCTTTTTTCACTTTCTATTTCCTCTGTAAAGTGTCCAGGATTATATTAATTCTATACAACTAATAATGAAAGGATCTTCCTGGGTGGTGTCATATATACCTGTAATTCCAGGATTTGGAAGGTGAAACAGGTATTGAAAGGGGAAAACAGAGGTGTGCAAATTTATAGCCAGTCTGAAATATATAGTAAATCCTGTCACAAAATGATAATAAATATATAAATAAATAAAGGTGTGTGGAAGAATCAAATGAAAAGATCTGATTACATAAATGGTACATATTTTTCAAATGTGCATATGTCAGTCTTTATCAAAATAATATATAAAGACCTCATACATTAAAAGTCACCCCATAATCATGTCTCAAAATGAAAATATTTGAATAACCATCTAATTAGTATCTCTGGCCTTGGTGCCCAGGAGTCTCTGGTGTTTTTCTACAGGCTGACATTTGAAAAGCACTACTGTAGATAACCTTTCTTAACGTTTTTGTGGTTCCTCGGTCCCATTTAGCTGTCTGGTGAAGACTCAAAACTGTACTTCTTCTCAGAAACCTTTTATACATGCACAAAATAAAATACAAAGTGACATAAAGAAACCCAAGCATACTGAAATACAGTCATCAAGATATTTTCAAAACATATTGTACACAGTCATTTTCGTGCCTTTTGTTAACATGTTAAATAATGAGATCTAACAGATGGCTTAATAGAACCATAATTTATAGTACTGAATGAGCATTAAGAATATTTTGGGACATTTGCCACGATTTTAATGGGATATAAAATTATCTTTAATTTCTATTAGTGACAAAGCTATAGATACTACTATCTGTGATTTGTTGTCTAGATTCATAGTGGAAGGAAATGCTACAGTTCTATGAGCTGTGAATGAAAATAATGATAACATGTTTTGTTGTCTAGATTTATAATGGAAGGAATTGTTACATTTCAATGAGCTCTGAATGAAAATAATGACAACATGGTTTACCCAACCCAGGTTCAAAGGTAGCAGGTTTAGAAGCTGTGCTTTGAGTTTGTAACCAGGTAATGCAGAAAACAGTGAGAATGTAATGAAGTTAGGAACTAGGATGATCAAAGGATCAGAATATGTAGATGAAGTCAGGAAGCCACAATATTTAGTACTGTTAATTAAAATTACTCAAGGAGGAGTCAAATGACTAAACAACTGTCCCTGTGTTGTCTGCCTCTTAACTAAAAGGTTTGGTTGGCTGCTTGGTCCTACTTGTACATAGGTAGGCTTTATGCATAATCTTGCAGTTATGCATGCACTTCCCTTGCACCTAGTTCCTTCAGAAGGCATCTATGGAGAAAAGTTTATATTGTTACTGTGTGTGTGTGTGTATTGTTGTTGTTGTTGTTTATATTCAGGTATATGACAACATCTTTGAAGAGCAGAGATAAATGTCAAGTGTCTTCCTAAATTGCTTCTTGACCTTAATTTTTGAGAGAAGGTTTCTTACTGAACCTGAAACTTACTGAGTTGGGCTAGACTGGTTGGTAAGCAAGCTCCCAGGTTTCTCTTGTGTCTGCCTCCACAGTACTAGGATTACAGGTGCATAGATGTTATTTTAACAAGGGTTTAAGAGATCCAAACTCAAGTCTTCATGCTTGTTTGGCAATTACATTTTACTGACTGATTTGTCTTTTCAGCTCCTAATTATTATTTTGTTATTTTTCTAGAATATTGAAAGAGATGCCAGCATGAGAACTATGCACATATAGCAATGGTAGACTTGGGAACAGGCCGTTTTTGACAGCAGTAAGAAATATAACATAACAGGGACATAGAGTAGGTTTGGAGGAAAAGCAGGAAATGAAACCAGAAGGGTAGATTAAGCTAAGTCCTGAAAGCTATTTCTGAGCATATATATGATGAGTTAGGGTTTTATAAAGAGGTTATAGTTAGTGAGAAGCCAAAAAACAAATTGTGCTAAAAAAGCCATTGTAGAATATTTTGTTTAATATAATTAATTATCATACACACACACACACACACACACACACACACACACACACACACGATGTGTGTTTGCGTCAAACAAGCTTCATAGCTACATCATCTCCAATTCCAATTAGAAGCACTCACTACTTCTTCCTGCCAACTTCACGTGCATGTACTCATTTTTTAACCCACTGATTTCAAGTAGAGCTTTTAATATGGGCATAGGTACAGGGCCATTCACTGAAACGTGGGTGGCATACCAAGTGCTACATTCCAGAAGAAAACTGCTTCTCTTTCTTCAGTGGCCATTAACGACAGATAGTTCCTCACTTAGGGGTGCAGCCTCATGAGCCCTTTTTCCATCCATGCTTGAGTTTTTCCTAGCTTTATCTTCTGTATATCTTATGAATACAACTGCAGCAACTGTGAGATTTTGTATGCAATGGCCCTGTCATGTCCAGAAAAATGTTTTGCAGCTGTCCTCCACAACATCTAGCTCTTTCAATTTTCTTGTACCTGCTTCTATGATCATTCCTAGGGCTCTGAGAAAAGTGTATACTATTGATTTTTCAACCAGAACTGAATATTCTCTAGTTACTTTTTCTATGTATCTTGATCAGGTGTGAGTCTGTATTAACTACCATCTGCTGAAAAACATGTTTCTCTGATGGTGGCCAGTTGACAACTGCCCTAATCCATGAGTATAAAGGTAAGTATTGGTGGCTGTGTGTGTGTATGTGTCTGTGTCTGTGTGTGTGTGTGTGTGTGTGTGTATGTCTTGAGTGTGTGTGTATGTGTGTGTATGTGTGTGTGTCTCTGTGTGTGTCAGAGAGAGAGAGAGAGAGAGAGAGAGAGAGAGAGAGAGAGAGAGAGAGAGAGAGAGAGAG
>NW_021604645.1:1258598-1261050 GCF_004785775.1 Grammomys surdaster | reverse complement strand
GAGAGAGAGAGAGAGAGAGAGAGAGAGAGAGAGAGAGAGAGAGAGAGGTGAGATGTATCCTTGAGGGAAATAAACCTGCTAGCAAAATGGAGGAAAGCAAAGCACTTTCAACTCTTTGGTAAGAACCCAAGAACCCCATTGGGAAAACTGTGACTCTGTAAATCAAGGCAATGATCAACAGACTTCAGAGAAAAGGAAACATATATAAAAGATGTTAATGATTGAATTGGGTGTGTTTCATAAAGAAGAAGACTTTAGTGATGTCTTTGAATTTCTACTTTGAAGTTCATCTGAATGGAGATACTATTAGCAGATCTCCAAATCATGAGAGCCATAGCACATTTCTGTAATGGTAATACTTTAAATAAGTAAATGGTGTGTGAAAATATTTTTGAAATTGGCATATCTACTTAATGGAAATTATGACCCAAATAGGTTTTAAAGTATATATGGTTAGGTATTATATGTTCATTTTAGTATGGTTTTCATGGACTGTCAACTAATAGCTATACCACAGATAGTCATAGTTGTATCATTAATCCTTTATCTTTCATTTTATTTGTGGTAAAGTTTCTGACAATATCAGGTATTATTGTCTTTTTATATCAAGGTTTTGGAGAATTTTGGTTTTCTCTTGGTTTTCTACTATGGCTTCCAGGAGACAGAGAAGAACCATCACTTTTATGGGAATAAAAAGCAACAAAGTCATTTGTATGGTTTTTATAGTAGCTCCATGGCATGGAAACTACTCTCAGCAACTCTTATACACTAGAAGATAATTATGGCTGAAGACATCCCCATATTTTTTGACCACTTAGGTTTGTAGTCTGAGATAAGGAAGGGATTCACAGTGAAAGTGGGGTATTGAAATGCAGATCAACTTTTAGTAGAATTGGGCAAAATTGTATTTGTCCTTGGTGTTCCTTTCTCCTTTGCCTGTTTATTCTGAATTCTTCTACATGGTCCTTTTTTGTTAGATCCTGGTTGGATCAGCCTTCTGTATCTTGACTAAATTTTCCCTCTGCTTCAACGGTGTTTGACCTATGAGATTTATCTTCCTATAATAAAATTTCTACTTCTATTCTATGAAGTACCTACTATAAAGTTCTATGGTCACTCATGGATTAAGATGTGTTGGAAGTTTTAAGAAAAATTATACCTTATAAGGATTCCTATGATGGGGCTCTAACCAAAAGATCTTACTCCAACTATAGAAACCATTTGGAGAGAAGGAAGTAAACTTAAGGAAGAAAAATAATAAAATACACATGGTGTGAAAGGATAGATTTAATAAGGAGGAGATGGAAATGTTAAGCTGAAGGGGAGTAGATGTACAAAATACCACTAAGCATGTTTGGAAAAGTCATAGAGAAATTTATTAATTTATAACCTTATAAGAAATATAGAGATAGCTTAGTTTTAATTAACTCACATGCATGGATAATGTTCTACCTAGAAACCATTGACAAAAATCCCAGTGCCAGGCATTGGGTATTTCCTTAAATAGTTGGTCAGGAGGATCCAAGAAAGTCTCAAATAATGCAGACTATTGACATCTATCTTGGTTTCCTGAAGGAACTTGAGGGTAAGATCTTATTGCTGGATATATCATACATTTTGAGCATAAGATTTAAATAAATCAAGGTGGTACTGACCTGGAAACCTCCTCCCCAAGGGCTAGTTTTTATAGTGTTTGGCATTGCTATATAGGCAGTCAGTAGAGAAACATTTATTAACAAGTTTACTCAGCCTTGAACTCTGTGAACTGCAATAATGACCAATTTGTCAAGCCATGTCCAATGGTGTAATAGTGGCACAAATGTCTTGGCAAGAACCCATAGCTGTCTGATTGCATTTAAATCCCACTAAGTTGGAGAAAACACATGCCAGTTTCTGTTTAAGACCCAAATGGCTAGAGGAGTCATAGAGCTTAGGGTAGAACCTACCATTTGCTATATTATTATGAGTATGCAAATTCCTTCTTAATATGTATCTTTATGTCAATATAATACTGGACCTCTCACTACTCATCAAAGAACCATCTTTTTACAATAGATGGAGGTTATTACAGAGAACCTCAGCATGTCATGGTGAATGCAGGGATCACAATGCTCTACTCCAAATTGAAAACCTACAGGTAGTTGATGGCTGTTGAAGGTAGAAGAGTCAGGTAGGTTGTCCATTCTCCAGTTATCCCTTTACCCATTTTTATGTGGACAATACTAATTGAACATATTAAAACATAGATGAGAGCATAAATTTGGGAGGAGAATGTGCAGTGGAACCCAGTAGGATTAGAATAGGGGAATGAAGGGTATATATAAGCAAAATTCATTGTACACCCTTTCATAGTCACTTTTCTAGTTTCATCTCACACACACAGACACACACACACACACACACACAGAGAGAGAGAGAGAGAGAGAGAGAGAGAGAGAGAGAGAGAGAGAGA
>NW_021604645.1:1186939-1258588 GCF_004785775.1 Grammomys surdaster | reverse complement strand
AGAGAGAGAGAGAGAGAGAGAGAGAGAGAGAGAGAGAGAGAGAGAGAGAAGGATATGCATATTAGAGTAAACACAGGACAGTTTTCTTTCTGAGTCTATCTTACTTCACTTGACATAATTTCATACTGATAAATAAAAAACACACAAGCGTGAACCACACATAATGGATATAAAAGAAAAGGAATTAATTTATAAAAAGCCAGGGAATCATGAATAAAATTATATACGTTAGGTCAAATTCATTAGTAGTGAATTGAGTGAAGGAGAGCATATGAGTTATTTTTAAGGACAGCAATAGTGAATTAAGACAGACGGCAGTGACAATAGAGATTGGAGGCAGTAATTATGTCTTTATATTTACGTGCTCCATGGGGTCCAAAAGAATGATTTATTATATACTGTATGTTATAATGGTTAGTTTAAATGAATTGGCAAAAGGTCTAGGGGAAGTATTAAACACACACATACACACACACACACACACTGAAATATCAAACAAATTATTCAATGATTAAAACCTATTTATTCTTCATTGAGTTCCATATTGAAAATGTTCGATGGCTCATAACAAGTGTTCTGACATGACAGTCTAAGCTGTTCACTCATCCATATGTGAGGGTATATTTTCTATCTTTTTCTTTTATTGAAAATAGATTTTTTTCATATAATATATCTTGATTATGGATTTTCCTCCCTCTACTCCTCCGAGTTTCTTCCTACTTCCCCTCCCTCTTCTGTCTATTGTTAGAAATCAGATGAGTGGCTAAGGGATAACAATGAAAGAAAATAAAATAGATAAAATGAAAACAAATTAGAATAATAAAAAAATCAAACAGAAAGAAAGACATAAACAAAAAGCAGAAAGACAGATATAGATGCAGAGATCCACTCATTTTTGACACAAGGAACCTCCAAAGTTGCTGTTAAGTTCATTTTATGTTGGCTATCTACAGCTGAGAATGAGCCTTACCATTGAGGGTTGTTTGTTTTCTCTAGTGAGATTCTTCATTTGTAGGTGGCTGTCAATTAGAGAGAGTATCTAGGATAGGGATGGGGATACATGTCTACCTCTTTCACATCTAGAACCTCATTTGGCACAAACCCATGCAGACCTTGTGTATGCTGCTACATTATCTGTGAGTTCACATGTATTATACTCTATCATATCTAGAAGGCCTTGATTCTTGGTGTACTCCATTTCCGCTGGCTCTTATACTCTTTTGTGCCTACTCTTCTGTAGAGTTATTTAAGCTCTTGGGTGGGGTGGGGGATTTGATGGAGACATCCTATTTAGGATTGAGTGTTCCAATGTCTCTTTCTCTGTATAACGTCTGGCTGTGGGTCTCTATATGTGGTTCTATCTGCCCTCAGGAAGAAGCTTCTCTGGTGATGGCTGAGAAAGGCATTAATCTATGAATATAGTAGAATGTCATTTGGAGTCATTTTATTGCTACATTTCTTTATTAAAACGGTAGTATTTGGTTATATTGTAGGTCCTTAGTCATTAAAGTAGCTTTAGGTATGGATTCCATCTCATGGAGTGGGCCCTAAATCAAATTATATATTAGTTGGTTACTCCCACAAGTTTTATGCCATTATTGTACTAGCATGTTTTCCAGGCTGGACAACATTATAGATTGAAAGGTTTGTAGCCGATTTAGTGTTAATGTTTCTCCTTGGTAGAGTCCAGAGTATCTTCCTGTATGAACAATATTAATACATAGGGGCCAAGGCTCTATGTACGTTTCAGCTTGACTTGTCCATATTCAGTGAGTTGTACAGGTGTTCAGTAATGGGGTCTTGCCATCAATTTGTGGAGAGCAACTTACAGTTTTAGTAACAGCCAAGGTTGTTTGAGGCTTCCATGGAAATCATTTGGCAAACCCAATCCCAGTACTATAAGCTTCATTTGATGAAAAAAGATGGTCTGTTGAGGCTCTGTCTTCCCCAATATTTGGCAATTTTATTAGGCAGGCTTCAGGTATGTATATTTTAGGAAGCTTCGACTATATTAGTTTTCCATACTACCACTCAAATGGCCCCTAATATTATGTCTTTCCCTATATTACCTCTCTTATCCCCTTCTCCCCCTTCGCTTGATCCTACCATTCCATCTCCATTCTGTTCAACACTAGCCTATTTCCCTTTCCTAGTGAGATCTATCTGACCCTGCCACCTAATCTCTTCCTCTATACCTAATTTATTTTGTTTTATGTATTATAGCTTGGTTCTCATTGAATAAAGAACTTAGATTCACACGGAGGTGAAGATATATCATATGTGCCTTTCTAAATCAGAGTTACCTCACTCAGGACTTAAATTTTTCATTGGATGTTTTATTTATTTACATTTCAGATGTCATCCCCTTTCCTCATTTCCCCTCCCTAGAAAACCCCTATCCCATCACTCCTCCACCCATTTGCTTTTATACCATTTTAAATACGTGCAAGTATTAAGGTCAGTTCTAGGTTGAGAAACTAGCAATAAAATAGATGCAAATAGTCAAGTAACAAGTAAGGCAGTAAACAAAATTTCATGTACACTCCCGTGACCACTGTTTCTAAGGGCTTATCAGGATGACCAAAATATCTGAGCTACTTCCCTGTCCTAGCCCAAAATCATTTTCATGTCTGAAGCCTACTTCCTTGTTCTAGCCTAAAATTAAAATTCCTGTCTGAAATTATTTCTTTGTTCTAGTCTAATATTTAGTTTGATTCCTGCCTGAAATTACTTTTTGTTCTAGCCTAAGATTTAAATTCCTGCCTGAAATTACTTCTTTGTTCTAGCCTAATGTCAGATTCTGGCCTGAAGCCCACTTCCTTGTCCTTGGCCAATGTCATATTCCTGCCAAGCAGCCCACTTCCTTGTCCTTGACCAATGTCATATTCTTGCCAACAGCCCATTTCCTTGTCCTTGGCCTATGTCAGATTCTTGCCAAGCAGCCCCAAAAGCTCTGTGCCTCTCCTCCTTTTTCATTTCATAAACAAGGCTAAGCTTGTCTTAGGTCATTCTGACAAGAATGCCTTCCTTACCCATCATGGAATATGCATTATCCAAAGCAATGCACTTTTGTCTTATGTTGGTAAGGCTCTGTGCAAAATCTTACCCATACTTGGCTTGCCAGCCTGTTAATTTAATTACTCTGTCTGAGTTTCATTTTCAGATTCAAGCCATGTACTTTGGCTGCCTACATGTTAATGTTGTTAAAGACAAGCTTTAACATGAAGGGCAGGAATGAAAGTATTCCCAGGACAAAAAGGGCTAGCATGATCAAGCTATATATGCCATTCTTGAAGCTTGATCAAAATAGAAATACTGACCTCAGGCCATGGATAACATGAATCTAATGGTATTTGGCATGATACTCAAGATGGCTTCCTTACTCTTAAATTCTGAACCTCCGTTCAATAATTTAAATAGGATAAGGAGCATCAATCCATTCTTCCAAATGCCTATCTAAATCCTCTTCTATATTCAACACACTAGTAACATTTTTTTCTAAATGATTAACAAAAGTAGCTGTCTTAACTTCTTATGTCAAAGCAATTGCAGAAGCAGGGGTGCTAGCAATTAACGTAATTAAAGCTGTTATACCAGCACTAATCAAGCCCACTACTCTCTTGCTTCTGCTTAAAGCCTGACTCATTTCTTCCAGTACTTGCAAGATATTTTTAGAATACCAAAGCTCTGTGATATTTAGGGCAATAATACAAAGCTGATTGATAGACCTCTATAACTGACTTGCTGGATTTCAACAAATAACACAATTAGAAGGTGTACAATCAATGAAACTTACATTAAATACTGTAAAAGAAACAAAGTAATTATAATTTGACAACTTGTTTGAAATCCAGATCCTGCCCAAACTTTATCTCTTGCAAACACAACAGCATAGAGAACTGCAGCTAACTAACAAATATGTCTCTGAAAATGTACAGAACCAGACTTCCAAATGAAGACTGTTATTTTCAATATTGGATTGATTTCTAGACCAGTCCATGATTGGGTCCGAATAACTGGTCACATTTAAAAACAATATAAGAGTCATTATAACTTCTCTTTTTGATTCTCTGTTCCACATGGTTTAAAAACTTGAAGCAAGGCAGGTTGACCCATCAGGGGTATAGGTAAGCAAAGGTGGGTCGAGAACATATGTCCAATGCAGCTTCCCAGTCACCATTGTCAGGGTACTCAGCAAGCTCACAGGTCAGCATCATTCTTTGTCCTGGCATCAGCATGTCTCACCAATCTCTCTGGCAGCCATCATGCTCCTTCAGCATCCTGCAGAAAAAACACAAACATGCCTTCTTCCCCACATTAAATACCTGATCTGCATCATGCCTTATGCCAGTAAGTGTATCTTTCCCTTTCACCTATGCATAAGTATGCCTAGTTGTGGAGTGCCATAGACACTCAGCAGAAAGTTCCTTGGCATCCATATGTTTTTAAAAAATTTAAAATAAAAAGAACATGATTTAAATAAATTTGGGGTGTACAGTGATATATCTCTCCTTTTTATTTTATGAAGACATTGTTTTAAAGTTACATGGACCCCTTCCACAGTCTCTTGTCCTTGACAATTATAAGGAATCTCAGTAGTATGGGTAATATTAATTGCTCCTTGTGTTGGAATTTTCCATCTACTTTCCTTTGTAGGGCTGGATTTGTGGAAAGATATTGTGTAAATTTGATTTTGTCATGGAATATCTTGGTTTCTACATCTATGATAACTGGGAGTTTTGCTGTGTATAGTAGCTTGGGCTAGCATTTATGTTCTCTTAGGGTCTGTATAACATCTACCCAGGATCTTCTATCTTTCATAGTCTGTCTTGAGAAGTCTTGAAGGTCTGCCTTTATAAGTTACTAGACCTTTTTCCCTTTACTGCTTTTAATATACTTTCTTTGTTTTGTGCATTTGATGTTTCAATTATTATGTGACAGGAGGAATTTCTTTTCTGGTCTAGTCCATTTGGAGTTCTGTAGGCTTCTTATATGTTCATAGGCAGTTCTTTCTTTAGGTTAGGAAAGTTTTCTTCTATAATTTTGTTGAAGATATTTACTGGCCCTTTAAGTTGGAAATCTTTGCTTTCTTTTATACCTATTATCCTTAGGTTTGGTCTTCTCATTGTGTCTTGATTACCTGGATGTTTTGGATTAAGAGATTTTTTTGCAGTTTTTATTTTCCTTGATAGTTGTTTCGATGTTTTCTGTGGTATCTTCTGCACCTGAGAGTCTCTCTTCTCTTGTATTCTGTTGGAGATGGTTGCATCCATGACTCCTGATCTCTTTTCTAGGTTTTCTATCTCTTGGGCAGTCTCCCTTAGTAATTTCTGTATTGTTTCTACCCCCATTTTTATGTCCTGAATGGTTTTGTTAAATTTGGTGTGTTTTCTTGTAATTCTTTAAGGGATTTTTGTGATCCCTCTTTAAGGGCCTCTGCCTGTTTACACGTGTTCTCCTGTATTTTCTTTGAGGGAGTTATTTATGTATTTCTTAAAGTCTTCTATCATCATCATGAGATGTGATTTTAAATCTAAATCTTGCATTTCTGGTGTCATTGTGTATTCAGGACTTGCTATGGTGGGAGATCTAGGTTCTGATGATCCCAAGTAACCTTGGTTTCTGTTGCTTATGTTCTTGTGCTTGCCTTTCACCATCTGTTTATTTCTAGTACTACCTTCACTCACTGTCTCTGACTGGAGCCTGTCTGTCCTGTTATCTTGGCTGTGTCAGAATTCCTCAGAGTCCAGCTGTCTCTGTGATCCTGTGACCCTGAGATCCTGGTTGTCATAGCTCCTGGGAGTCAGGCTGCTTCTGGGATCCTCAAATCCTGGTGTGCCCAAGTTCCTGAGATCCTGTGATCCTATTATCTTATTTTTCTGAGTGTGTTAGAGCTTCTGGGAGCCCAGCCTCCTCTGGATTTGGAGGGATTGGATGTAAAGCTGGTGCCCTAGGACTGCTCCAAACACAGGCACAGACTGGAAGGGTCCTGTGCCACTGGCCTCGAAGGAGTTCCTGGGTCCCTGTGGGTCCCACTTACTCTCTGTTTTGTGTGTGTGTGTGTCACAGCTTACTCACCTACACTCTTGGGTATGTTAGAGCTCCTGGGAGTCCAGCCTCCTTTGGGTTTTCAGGGATTGGATGCAGTGCTAATGCCCTAGGACTGCTCTGGGCACAGGTACAGACCAGAAGAGACCACTCAGGACTTCATGATTTCATTTTTTGATAGCTGAATAATACTCTATTGTATAAATATGCCATATAATTTTATCCACTCTTCTGCAGAAGGACATCTAAGTTGTTTCCAATTTCTAGCTGTTATAACTAGAACAGCAATGAACATGGTTGAGCAAGTGTCTCTGTGGTGGAATGAAATATCCTTCTGGTATGTACTGAAGAGAAGTATAGTTGAATCTTGAAGTAGATTTCTTCTCATCTTTCTGAGTAGCTACTGTATTGTTTTCCATAATGGCAGTACACGTTTTCAGTCTAACAAGCAATGAATGAGTGTTCTCCTTTCTCCACATCTTCATCAGCATGAGGTATCACTTGTTTTACTGATCTTAGCTGTTCTGATGGGTGGAAGATGAAATCTATGTGACTTTTTTTTAATGTGTTTTGTTAAATTTCTAATCTTAACAAGTCATAGTTGTATTTTGATAGTAATTGTGTGATCAGTATTGTAATGGTATTTGGGAAGGAAAACTCATAATAATATATTATCAGTGAGAGAAAACAAAAATGCAAACAAAACCCTTTCAGTGATCTGTAACACAAGCTACAAAGAAAGGGAAGGCTGAGATGATAGAGATCCTCATTAAAATTAAGAACCATAGAAAAGTGGTGAATAGTATAAAAGGCAGTGCTACACAAATCATTATCTATAGGGATAACTAAATGACATATGTATTAATGTTGGCACCTCACACTGTATGTAGGGAACAGTAATTTGTTTCCTGGTGATATCTGACATGACTCCTAGCAATAGAACATTGATATCAAGTATGAGCCCTGTCTTATACCAGCATGGAACAAGTAGCTACAAAGCTCTTCATAGTGTTGGTAAACCAAGATTTATGGTGTGGAAAAAGAAGAAAGCACATTCACTGTACTTATTCAGAAGTAGGAATCATAATGAAATTCTATTTTAACATAGGATATGGGACAATTACCTGTTTTACCATCTAGGAAATATTATTGAAGGATTTGGCCCAGTGTAGTGGTGCACAATTCTAATCCTAGAAGTTGAGAGGTGGAAGCTGGAAAATTGCTGTATGATTGAGCCCAGCTTTGCCTATACAGTGAGTTTGATATAAGCTAGCTAAGGCACCATAGTAAGACCATGCCTTGTCAAAACAAAATAATAACAGCATCAAAAACATGTCTTTCCACAAAGAAGAAGAAATGTGTGACTTGGGAAGTCAAATGTTACCAATAAGCACAACTTTTTTTTAAAATGCTTTTTATATATAAAATACTGTTAGGTACAAGAAAAATATGCATATATGTGTGTATATATTAGAGAAAAATATTGAATAATATTTACAAGAATGCTCAATAATAACATGTTGGAGACATTTAATAGAAGTGTTAAAATGTGGGATTGTGTGAAATCATGCATATCAGGAAACCCACAGGAGGAACTGTCCATTTACATTTGAAACATGACAAAAGTTAACAGGTGAAGAAGTGACAGCTTTATAGGGAGACAGGGAGAGCATGTGTGATATTCTGGAAGGCAGACAAAACTTGGAATATAATTAAGACTCAAAGCAGCTGAGGCTGCTGAAACATAAAAAACAATGGGGAATTTGACTGGATCTGAGACTAAGACAGGAGTCATGTTGTGAAGCACATAGTAGGACATTTTAAGCTTTTCACCTTTATTCTAAAGGAACTAGGAAGCTGGGGATAATTTTAAAAACATGATATGACTGAGAGGAAGTATATTACAGTAAACTTTTACTTTGAATTAAGTTTATTTTCTTATTTTGAATTAAGTTTATTTTCTTTTGAGACATAGTACTAGAATTTGGCTTTGGCTATAGCTCAGTGATATAGTGCTGACCTGGCAAGTACAAGTTCTTAGGTTTCATCTTTGATACCAAAACTCAAAATGTACACAATAATAGGGTACTGTATTATTAGATATAAACTGTAATTTTTGAAGTTGGTTAAACAGTTGTATCTGTTCAAATATCTTTGGAAACCTCTTCCTTGTTTCTAAGACAGGCTCATGCTGTAAAGCTCAGGCTGACCTGTAGGACACTTTGTAGCCTCTACTTCCATAGTTTTCAATCATTGGGTCATGACCCCTTTGGGGATGAAATGACCCTTTCACCCTATAGCACTGGAAAATACAGATATTTATATTTGTTCATAACAATAGTAAACTTACATTTATGAAGTAGCAACAGAAATAATTTTATAGTTAGGGTCACCACAACATGATGAACTGTATTAAATGTTCGCAGCATGAGGAAGCCACTGTCCTACTGGCTTCAAATTTGGCGTCATTTTTCCTTCGGCTCCCAAGTTCTAGAATCATAGATGCTTATCAAGAATGACTGCTGGTTTTAAAAAAATTCTTTTTTTATATTGAAAACACTTAAAATTCCTTTTTTTCCATCTTTCTGAAATATACAGGATGTTCCCATTGTCTACAGTCACTGAACTGTACAATAGCTTTTCAGAATTTCTTGCTCCTAAGTAACTGCAAGTTAGTCAGAGAGATGAAACGCAGAAATCAGAAGTGCTGACAAAGACATGGAGAAAAGGGAGAAAAGACATGATATACAACTTGGACGATTGTACTAAGTAACTGATTAGTTTCTGGCTGAGTTGATATTATGGCTTAATACACACACACACACACACACACACACACACACACACACACAGAGACATAGATGTTGGTACTAATTTGGAGTGGGTATAAATAAATCAAGAGAGAAATTTTGAATCATCCCCGAAATAGAAAAACTATAGGAGAGAGAGAGAGAGAGAGAGAGAGAGAGAGAGAGAGAGAGAGAGAGAGAGAGAGAGAGAGAGAGAGAGAGAAGAGAAGAGAGGGGATATGGGAGGGAGAAAGAATGCATAATTATTTCCATATCAAGGTAAACTCTAATCAGTATTCAGTAGTTTTTCTGCATGTTGTCAAGAAATGGAGTGACCGAGGTGATTTGGTTAGTTTCCTTTTGATTAGTCAATCCTTTGTACTTTTTTTTTACTAAAACACCTTGGCCTGAAACCAGCTGTTATACAAGTTACCTTACTGAAGTTGTGCTATTTTCAGTATCCTGTGACCTCATGAAGAGTATCTTGTGTAAGAAGTCTTGATTACAATAGTTACCCTCTGCTTGTTTGCACCTCAGTTTCTTAAAGAATGAACACTTTCAGAAGAAACTACTTTAATAGGGCCTTGGAAACCTAGGCAGGTTGCCTTGTAATATTCACACTTCCTTAATTGCAATATTGAGTATGTGTCTTTGATGGGTCTCTTATGGCAGGTGTATTGACTTTCTTTTCCCTCCTGGTATTGTTGTAATATTTCTACATAACAGCAGAGGGTACTATGAATATATCCTGATAGAAAGTGTGAACAGGAAGAAAGATGTTTGCTCTTGCTTTGGTTCATATTCTAGGAAAGTTGCCCAGAATGTGATTTCTTCTAACTTAAAATAACTAACATAATTTTTCCCTTAGAGCCACTAACTTGTATTCCTCCCCTTTATTCGAAGTCCTGGGGACGGATGACAGGACATCATGCATGCTAGATAATCACCCTACCACTGATGTGCAGTCCACTCCTCCCTCTCTCTGTTTTATTTTGAAACAGAAGCTTTGTAAGATGCTCAGACTGACATTGAACTCCCTGTAGCCTGGGAAGTCCTTAAACTTGGAATCCTCCTACATCAGCCTCTATAGCATTAGCTCTAATTACAGGCCTATGCCACCAGGCTCATTGTTGTAATTTTTTCACTTTCAATTGATAAAGCCTATCATTTGTTTCCATAAACAGTAGACAGGTTGTAGCTGGACTTTCCTTCCACTATACTTTCCGGAGAATTAATACAGGCTTTTGAGGAACGATAGTCAATGTGAGGCTTTTAGAAAATGATTATACTATAAAGCAAATCTTATTGGCCTATGTGAGATCTCACTGTAAACTAAGTGATGTGCTCCCTACAGTTTCATGAGATTGCCTAGATGGGTGACCAGCAGATCTCAGAGGGTAGAACTCACAAATGTGTGTCTTTTCTATTACATCAATGGCAAATACATAGGTGGAGAGGATGTAAGTGTCTCCTGTTGAAATTGAAAGCAATGTTTATGAACCAAGCATTCTTTGTATCCTTTGACAAAATATATATTGTGAGTTTTTTTATTTCATTTTTATCTACACCATTTTATTGTTTCTGTTATGACAGATTCCTGAATTGATAGTGATCAACAGTTTGCTAGAACTTTTGTTTGAGTCTCAGGTTTCTTTTTAATTTTTTTAAAAATTGAAAATAGTTTCTTCTGTCATATAATACACTCTAACCACAGTGTCTCTTCCTTCCATTCTTTCTAGCTTCCTACAACCTTCCCTCTCTTGAAAATCTACTCCTACTCTGTTTCTGCTTTAGGAAAATACAAGCCTCCAAGAGATGAAAGACAGACAAGACAAAACAAAGCTTTACAAGACAACCTAATAGGAGGAAAAGTTTTAAGGACAGGCAAGAGTCAGAGACACACCTGTTACTTTTAGGGATCTCACAAAAAATGCCAAGCTAACAGCTTACCACTAACTGCTATAACATATATGCACAGGTCCTGGTGCAGACCCTTGCAGGCCTCATTCTTGCTGCTTCAGTCTCTGTGAGTCCATGTGAGCCCTGCTTAGTTGATTCAGTGGGCCATGTTCTCTTGGTGTCCTTGTCTTATCTGACTTCCACAGTGTTCCCTGATCTCCAAGGGAGGGACTTGATAGAGACCTCCAATTTAGACTTTTCTGCATAATATCTGACTTTTTGGTCTCTGCACTGGCTCTCATCTGCTGCTGGAGAAGACTCTGATAATGACTGGACAAGACACTGATTTATGCACATAGAAGAATATTATTAGGAATCACATAATTGGTTTTTTTCCCCCAGTATCATTTTGTTCTACCCCAAGTCTCTGGGCTATTCAGTCTTGGGTCCCTGGCTATCTAGGTAGTATGGTCATGGGCTCCCTCTTGTAGCATGTACCTCAAGTTAGACCACTCATTGGTTGGCCACTCACACAGGATCTGTACCACCATTGCCTCAGCATATCTTGCCCACAGGACAAATTATAGTTTAAAGGTTTTGTGGCTGGTTTGTGTCCAGGTGTTTTTTTTTCTTTTCTTTCTATAGCCTGTAGAGTACCTTTCTGCATCAAAGAGAGTAGACAGATTGTATGTGGAAGGTTTTGTGGCCTGGTGTCCAGGTTTTTCTTTCTATAGCCCATAGGCTACCTTCTCATGCCAAAGGAGTCTCAGGTTTCTTATTTTTATAGTTTTATTTATTTTATGAGTATGTATTTACATGCGTATGTGTAACTGTGAACACTTGCATGAAGGCCAGAGGGGCAAGTTTTATGGCTTATTTCTTTTCTTCTACCATGTGGGTCCCAGAATCAAACTCAAGGTACCAGGCTTTATGGAAAGCTTCTTTACGTGGTCATCCATCTTGTTGGCCCAAGATTCAGTTTGCTTTTCTTTCTTAAGTCTTGTACTTAATGTCTTCAATCTGCTTTTGCATTCTAATGTTTGTGTTTACCCACCACCTAAAGATAATTTCTTTGTGGTATTTTACTTTTGACTAGTAAGGGAGTTATATTGTGATTTGTTGGAAGAGTGTGTTTTATATTATTCCAGGTTAAAGGGAATAGCAATAGCTTCACCTCTGACATTTGTCCATGCTGTCTGTCATCCAGAGCATCGATCCATGTTGAATATACAGCAGTCCCAAAGCAAATATGGATGTGATCCTCGAGCAACCACAAACACACACTGATTAGGCTTAGAAGACAGAATGGAGGACAATAGCATTCTGGAACAAGCTTGCTCTGGCTAGTAACAGATGTTTGTGTTCATTTTTTATAATGTTGTATTTAATGACATAACAGTGGTACACTGAGATAAACCATGGTGGTAATATTATCATAGTTATTTGCAAAGGCCCCAATGAAAAGCTTCTGGAACCTTTACATGGAGAGTGGATCGTTAAATACTTAATTATTGCACCACTGGCTGAGACCATTAACTCAATCACCAAGTAGATCACCAAGTAGACTGAACACTACTATCTAGCTCTGGTATTGGCCTAGACATTCAGAATTTTTAGCAAAGAAAACTAGTAGAATAAGCCATTTCAAATTCATACTTTTTAAACTGTATAAGAAACAGTTAAGTCATTTGAAGGATAAAGGGCCAGGATGGGGCTGAGTTGCCATTCAGTTTCTTGCATTTACAGCAGTGTTGTCTAGCAGGCTGATTCCAGGTGCTAGCCATTTACTGTAAGTAAGAAATGCAGACTCTTTTGTCACTGGAACAATTTCCTAAACAAGTACCTTCCTGTCCATTCAGCAAAGGAATTGAAACTAACAAAAGTAGTCTTCAACTTGAGTAGACTCTGTAAGTGCTTCAGCTCCTTGGGAGGCACTGATGTAGTTCATGTGTATCCATCACATCCCTGCATTCTCTTTCCTTAATGACTATAAAAACACTGTATAAATAGACACTGATATTGAAGATGGCAATTTCCATAAACTGTATTCTTTTTCTTTCTTTGGACAAAAAGTATGTGTGTGTGTGTGTGTGTGTGTGTGTGTGTGTGTGTGTGTGTGTCTGTGTGTAAGAATGCCTCACACACCTGGCTTTTAGTGCTTTCTTTTTTAAATAAGCATTCACCTTACTTGGAAGTGAATAGTTTTGACTTTCAGAAAACCTAACTATAAAATATGATTACTGATAAAAATATTTATAAATAAATATAGGGATATTTTATTTACAATCATTTAAAATCAAGGATTTGAGTGGAAATTAAACAAAAGATATAAGCAAATATGTTTACAGAAAAATAGATTACCAAAAAATTGAGAAGAGATTTTAATATTTTTACTATATAGAAATGACATATATTTGAGGAGACAGACATGCTTACCCTGACTTAAACATTATACAATGTGTATATATATTTAAATATGACCTAGTACCTCTGAAATTATACATTTTTATGTTTTTTCTGCCCCTGAAATCTGGGAATCTGATTACATTTTATGTTTTATGAGTTAAAACAAATTGAAATTTAAAAAGTCAATAAACATATAAACCATAAATAAAGCTATAATACAGACGAAAACAGCGTATCAGTGTTGGCTGAGAATTCAAAATATATGTCCACATCCACAATATTTTATTAGTTACTGGAACTATTAATTAATGGTCAATTGAAGAACATTTGGAAAACCTTTAAAAAAATAAAATTTAGTTAGCTTTAAAGATCATTCTGTGAGTTTATCTTACTGAAATATATTTATACGAGTATTATACAATACATAAAAACAAGGGTATTCATTAAAAGACTGTTTTAATGGTCAGTAATTATTCTTATAGATGATGTATTTTGTTAGCTGTGGATTAAAAAGGCAATGGTCCACTATAAAATATGAAGTAGGTTTATTTGTATCAGCATAGGAAAAGCTTTACGATATAGTAGTAGGTAAAACACGTTACCCAGCAGTATGCATTATATAACGTCATTTTGATTTGAAAATTCTATATCATTTTTTCTGTGTAGTAAATAAACATTTAATAAAAGTGCCACTTTGTGTTTAAGCTATATAGTAGAACAGTTGTATTTTTATATTGTTCTTCAAGATTGTGCTCATCTCCTAACAACATATTTTGGAATGATTACTGCTTTTTCCCCATTCTATGTTATAATATTCACCCATATCCCCACATCCATTCCCATACATATATTGATATCCTTATTTTCCTACCCACCTAAGTGTGGTTTTTGTTGTTTACTTAAGGAATCGGTTTTTAAATTTATAGAAATGATATTTTTCTTTCACCACTTCTCCAAACATACAAACAAGGATGATAGTAAAAATGATATAATTAAAAAAGGGTATAAAGAGAAACCCTGCAGCATAGGCCTACTCTTTAGAAGGAAAAGCCATCACTGTCACAAGTTCTGTCCTCTTGTACACTTTTATGCCTCTAATTAAAATGTTATTCTTACTGTAACATTAGTCTTTCTCTAACAATATTGCTTTACTATAGTAATATGCCCATATCATCTTCATTGTCTCTTCTGATTATTTTTCCTGTAGTTCCAATTTCTTTGACTATCAGTCCCATGAGAAGAAGAAACTCATAGTAGCAACTTTTTCTTTTTTTGAAAAATGGATGTTTTGTGGTCACAAAATATATGCTGATTATGGTTTCCCCTCCCTCTCCTCCCAGTTTCTCCCCACCATTCTTCTCATCCAGGTCCATTCTCCTTCTGCCTTTCATTAGAAAACAGCCTTCTAAGGGATAATAAAAAAGATATAGTAAACAAGATAGAATAAAGATTCAGCAAAACCAAACCGTCAGAATTGGATAAAACAAATAAATGGAAGGAAGAGAGCCCAAGATAAGGCATAAGAAACAGAGAACCACTCGTTTGCACATTCAGGAATCCCATAAAAACACTAAACTGAAAACCATAATGTCAAACACAGAGGACAGGTGATGACCAATGTAGGTCCTGGGCACCCTCCCTCAGTCTTTGAAAATTCTGTCACAAATTCACCCCAGATACAGTATATAATTTTGGATATTTGACTGAACTGGGAACGTTGTTTAAGCAGAGCAAATGAGTATAGGGTACTTCTAACTCAAAAAAAATTAGGAGAACAAGCTAGAAAAGATACACAGAGAAGAGAGAACCGAAGAGGAACTCTGGGCCTTTGGACTAATACCTTAATTGCCACCAGCAAAGACTGTATGCAGTTTGACCCTTTAGGAGTGGTGGGCTTCTTTACTCTGGAGTTAGTGGGATTTTCCTCACATGATGAACTGGGGATAAACACATGTGCTTTAAACGCAAAAGGCTTGGTTTTGAATATCAGCTACACAGTTTGTAGGTATATCATCTAGAAAAACTTCTTCAATATTTTTGGGACCCAGTGTCCTTATTTGTAAACTGATAATTTGTAATCAATGAACACTACATAAGTTAGATATTAAGGATGACAACTGTTGTCTATAAACTTTGTCTATATGCTAGAAATCCCTTGTATAATATTATCCATGCTAAAGTGCTATCATTGCCTCATTTCTAAATGAAAAATAAATCAGATATAAAAAGGTTAAGTACCTTTTTCAAAGCATAGAAGTAGTGAATGGCACTGACAGGAAAATGAAGCAATCTGATGACAGAATATGTAGATTTTGCAAAGAAAAAAGCCCTTAGATTCTTTGCTTTCAACTCTGAAATGCCATAAAGAGTATTCAGCACTGCCATTTATTGTCATTGTATTGGCAGTACCTCGGCTCAGGCTGAATTCTTATAGTTGCTAACTTAAAATTCATGTGTAGGAGACTATATTCCTAGATGTGCATGTCTCCTCTAGTATCCAGAGGAACATGTGTGAATTGAGCCACAAAATGAGATCTCAAAGAATATAGACAATCCAAGTTCAAATACTTCTGATGTATATAAGACAAATATCCACAGTTTAAAAGAGAGCATAGCCACTGTAGAAGAGGAACAAAAAGGCAAGAATGCAATGCCTCAGTGAGAGACATTATCTGAATGAAATCAGAAAACAGGGAAAGGAGGATGAATTTGTATGAAGAGTTATTTTCTTTCCACTTATCTGTTAAATTATTAGATACACACTTTTGTGTCTTTGTTTGTTTGTTTGAGATCAGGCTTCATTATGTAGCCTTGGCTAGCTTGGATCTCACTATATATATCAGGCTGGCCTCAAACTGAGAGGGATCCACCTACCCTGTCTCTCAACTACTAGGATTAAAGGGGTGTGCCATGAAGCCTTACTTCTTAGATATACTTTTTATCAATAAGTATGTAGGACAAATACAGTTTAAAAGAAAGCATAGTCATTTTGGAGGGTAAGGATCTTCTTTACCATTATTACTCTATCAGACCCACTGTCATCTTTTATTGAGACACCATGTTCTGTAACATGTTCTCTACCTAGTTAGAAAAGGAGTCAAGATCTAAAACAATGACGTGACTGTGAGGACACAGTTTGTGTCATAGTTTCTGAAAAATCAAGAAGTTACAAATATCACTTCCTAGCCATATTGTCTACTTATTTTAGTGTCGTCTTTCACAGTGCTTCAGTTATGTCTTTTCATTATCATTTTAATGGGCATCATGCCAACACTTTACCTTTGAAAGACTTGTCTGTTTTTGAGAATGCTGTCCTAGTTGCTCTTCTGCTTCTAATTCTTTCCCTGTACTGCAGCTAGAGATAAGCCCACTACCTTGCATAAATCTTTTGTTTCCTAATTCTCTCTAGGCAAGACAAAGTGTGAATACTTTACAAAAGTCTATGATATCGAATAGTTTCTGAGTATATTTTAAACATGCAGCAAAACCTCTATTTTAATTTTTACAGAGGTTCAGCAATTACATTCTTCAGTGCTAAAGCCAAACGTGCTCTTCTCAAACAAAATTTATTTACCTATCATATACTAGATTGGGTCTCTATGCACCACCTGTGTCTCCTTATACATGCTATAATTATATATTAATAGTTAATTGTTTAATGTTTAATCCTCCTAATAGATCATTATCTGTGTGACAGCAAGTTTCTCTATCTTTGTCACAATATCATAGCCTTTGTGCTCACAGGGTTATATAGTTGATTTTCAGTATATATTTAGTGAGCTAAATTAACGGGTACTCAGATTGTCCAATGTGTGTAAGGGAGAGAAACGGTTTTATGTGTCTCTGACATGATCCAGCACTTGACTCCTAAGTTTAATAGTAAACAGCTTATTTCTGATCATACGAATGCCAAGGAGTACACAGGTAAGTTCGAGAAGCACTAGTTAATATTCCAGCATGGATGGTGAGAGAGATTACAACGTCACACTCTTAGATGAAGAGCTACAGGTTAACAGCTGCTAAGGGAGGAGGATTAATTTCTTTTTCAGGTACAAATTCCCACTCAATAGGTTGCTTTAGTCCTTCATAAAATAATCTTTTACTGAGGAAGATATATCAATTTCTTGCTATGTAGGTGAAAAGGTAGGTATAATTAGTTGAACTAGATCATTTTTTTTACAAAATCTTTGTTTGAAAGTTTTTGATAAATATTCATTAGCATATCTTTTTACCTATAAAACTATGTTTACTGTGGAGAGTTAATCTTAATTTTACTGAGGGAAGCATTGAGTGACTGAATTTATCTTTAAAAAATAGGAATTCATTTTTAAAATATGAGATTATATATGTATGTATGTATGTATGTATGTATGTGTTCCATTGATATTAAAGAGTTTGGTAATTCAGTTTCAAGGATAATTTTACTTCTGTTTTGAAAAAGTACAAACTTGCTAAATACGACTGACACAGGACTACTGATGTAAGGAGCTTGATGACCTGGTATATTTCAAGATTTATAAAACCTTAAAAAATTTAATTTCTGACAATTGCATACATTCCTGCAATGTTTTATGGATATTCTCACATTATTATCTTCAACAAACTTCTTTCTACTTTTTAATTAGTCCCCTCCTATTTCCACATCATAGTTTTTGTGCTGATAGCTTCTGTGTGTTCTTGATCACATTGTTCTGTCCAGAAGAGAGTGTTTTGTATGCCTCTGCCCTATGCTTTAGCTCTTACAATCTTTCTGTCATCCTTTCTGTGAATTTTCTTGAGCCTTGAAAAGGATAACATAGATATAAAATTTAGGTTTTAGCCATTGTAAGTTCCAGTACTAAAAATCACCCATTGCAAGCTGAAGCTTTTTTGTCCAAGGAGGACAGCACCAAAGGTATAAATATTTCGAAAGAAAATTTAGCTATTTAGATTAATATTAGTAGTGTGTGACATCCCTAGCCATAGTTTTTTTTTTTTTTTTTGCTTAGATTTCAAGCACTAGTTATATTTTCTCAAGAAGTAGGCCTCAAATCCAATCACAAGGTAGTTGGTTACCTCCAAACAATGTTTACCACTATTGTCCCCATGGATATATATTGCTTAGAAGGTCAGTATTACAGTACTTAGCATCCACAGCTTGATAAGATTTTCAGTGCCTTTCCCACTCCAAAAGCCTGCATATCGCACTATATACTCCTATTGGCACTATAAATTCTAGCCAGGTGGATAGAGGCTTCCAGGTTTATTCACACATCGTTTGTATTTGTGTTGCATCCTCAGTGTGTGGTCCCTTTAGCAATACTAATGGATAATTAAGAAAAAATTACCAACTCTAAATCTGAAAGAGATTTAATATATCAAATGTGTAATGAACACAAAAAGTGAACATTAAAAAACAATTAAAAATGAACTATGGATAGAAATGAAGAATTTTTTTAAAAAATAGAAATACAAATAGCTAATAAACAGTTTTAAATTGTGTAATGTTTTTAGTTATCAGGAAAATGTAATAAAATTATTTTTATATTCCAACTCCCCTTATCAGAATGACAACAAATACTGGTGAGGATGTGGAGAGAGGGGATGCTTTTTCATGTTGATGTAAGTGTAAACTGGGGCAGCCACTATGGAAAGAAGCATGAAGGTTTCTAAAAATGCGAAAAATAAAATTACTGTGTGGTATAGTTATACCACTCCTGGGGATAAACCTAAAGAAGCCAATACCCTGAAACAGACATGTGTATGCATCCATGTTCATGGTTATCTAGTTCCTGATAAAAAGTAGAGTTGTATAATGGACATCAAATATCAATGGACAGTAAAAATTTTGCATAATTACATTTTGCATTATTCTGTTGTTTTAAAAATATTTTAAAATATATATCCTTTTAATTTATTTAAAATATATCCTTTTGCATCATTTTGCTTTCCTTTTACTCCCTCTAAACCCTCCAAAGTTCTTCTTCTGCTTTGTTCTCTTTTAAATTTATGGTCTTTTTTTTCTTTAATGTGTGTGTGGAGTGGAGTGTACATACCTAATAGTCAGGAATTATTGCAGAGGAGGAGCCAAGGATCCAGGGAGTTTGCTGTTTTGTTATGTTTCCTAGAAATGTTAGAATCTATACCCATGAAGTCTCACCAACATGGCTTCATAAATATGTCCTGACCAAAGACAATCCCAACAGACATGCTTGTGTGGAAGGGGCAATGCTCGGGAGGCCTTATTGTAAGACAAAAAACTGCAGAAAACAAAGGAGTACTGAGAGTGGGAGAAATAGTCTTCCCCTGGATTATCCAATAACAGATTATCAGCCTTGAAGACATACAAACAAGTAACATTATATGGTTTTCTCATATTGTGTTTCTATATTCAGGAATATACATATAGATATGAAACAATAATCAAAGAAATAGTGGCAATGCATTTAAAAGAAAGCAAGTTTGGAGTATGTGGGAAGTTTGAGTGAAGGAAATGAATAGAAGGGGGAATGATATAACTATACCCTCCAAAAAACTTAAATTGTTTTGAAATATTTTAATTTTTATTAATAAACTCAGTTTACCTTTTATGGCTATTATAGAGAATAGTTTTATGTCAATTTGACACAGGCTAGAGTTATCTGATAGGTGGGAACCTCAATTGAGACGGTGCCTCCATAAAATCTAGCTGTAAGCCATTTTCTTAATTAGTGACTGATGGGGGAGAGGCCAAATAATTGTGGGTGGTGCCACCCTGGGCTGGTGGTCCTGGGTTATATAAGAAAGCAGGCTGAGCAAGCCACGAGGATGAAGCCAGTAAGCAGCACCTCTCTATGATCTCTGCATCATCTCCTACCTCCAGGTTCATGCCCAGTTTGAGTTCTTGTCCTGACTTCTTTCAGTGATGAACAGCAATATGGAAGTATAAACTAAAAAAAATTCCTTCCTCTTCAACTTCATTTTTGGTCATGCTATTTCACTCATTGCAGCAACAAAAATCCAACCTATGACATGTCAGAATCAGGGAGTAAGGTACTGCTGTCACCTGACCATGTTGTTTTGGGGAAGATAATGGAAGGAGATTTGGAGATTTGGGCTAGAAAAGCCATTGAGTGTTTAAAACTTGGTGAGATGTTCTATGAGAGCTTTGAAGCTAAGGATGTTGAGAACAATGCTGAAGATGAAGGCATGGACTGTGAAGTTTCACAGGGTAGTTTAAAAACTCTATCAGGGACAGTTTGTTATTTTTGAATTAAGATTCTGTGGTTCTGGTTAGCTGGAGCTGAAGAATCAGCTATAATAAAAGAGATACCAGATACAAGAGATACAGATAAAGAGATACAAGAGACTAGAACTACTAAAATGAAGCCTTTGCTTTGCTTGGATACTCCATGCTGCTCAGGTAGAGCTGAGATATTAGCAGTGACTAAAATGAGGCCAGCATCATTGAGGTGAAATCTTCTGGGAAATGTTTCCTGAGAGTCAGCACACAAGAGCTGTGTTCTAGGGTTAAGGTTATACCTCAATGCCAGTAGCCAAACTTGGTAGTCTAAGAATGACCCAGGTGGTACTAGTTTTGAAGTCATGAAGGAGTCATGGAGAGCAGCTGAGGATTGACACTGTGAGAGACCACTGGTGAAGGCACAGGTTCAGTAGCCTTTGGACGCCCAGAGTTGAAAATGTCATGCAGAGAAATTGAGGCTGGGCACCATAAAGAGCCCAGGAGATGCTATTGCTGTAAGTACAACCCAGATGCATCAGAAGGCCCCAGCATTTTGGAGAAGCCAGTAACACCAAGAGCATCATCAGTGGTGAGCATAGCTTGCCTGAGCTTAGAAGGCAAGCTGTGTGTGCTATAGAGGACAGAGATGGAGAAGTGATCCAAGCTCTTTGGAGGAGCCCAGAAGAGCATTGGACATTGTTTTGATCTGATTGTGACTGTGTCCTGGTATTTCCTTCTTTAAGGAATGAATTATTTGACTTTTTTTTAATTTTACAGGGTCCCAGAGTTGAGAGACTAAATTTTATAAGAGATTTGAGTTTTGAATAGATTTTGAGTTTTTAAAAAAGATTGAATTTTAAAGCACTTGAATTTTGTAAGAACTGCAGGAAAAGTTTTAAGTGTGTAAAACATTTTATATTGTAATGTTAATGTGTTATCTTGGAATGAACAAGAAAGGAAAAGTTGTGGCTTGACAGTGATGTGTTTGTATGTCAAGTTGACAAGGGGTTGATTGAACTGGCTAATTTTATTTTAGTGTGACACAAGCTAGAGTTTTCTGAATGGATGAAATGCCTTCATAAGATACTGCTGTAGGGCATTTTCTTAATTAGTGATTCATAAGGGAGGGTCCAGCCAATTGTGGGTAGTGTCATTCCTGGGCTGGTGGTCCTGGGTACTATAAGGAAGCAGGCTAAACAAGTCATAGGGGCAAGCCAGTGAGCAGCACTCCTCCAAGACGTCTGAATCAGCTCCTGCCTCCAGGTTCTTGCTCTATTTGAGTTTCTGTTCTGAATTCCTTCAATGATGAACAGCAATATGTAAATCTAAGAATCATTTTCCTCCCCAACTTGTTTTTGGTTCTAGTGTTTCATCACAGAAAGTGAAACCCAAATTAAGACAGGTATAATATAACTTGTCTAATTAATCTTTTTATTTCAAAATCTTCATACACATAATATATTTTGATCATATTCTTTCTCTTTTCCCAAGGCCTCAAAGATAATCCCTGCCTCCCTATTCACCCAAGCTCATGTTCTGTCTTTCTCAGAAATCAACACCCCAAATGAAAATCAAATAAGACAAACTACACATTAGAACAAATAAGAGAAACAAACAAACCAAAAGACAAACAACAACAACAACAACAAAAAACTTCCCCCTCCAAACAAAACAAAACAAAAATAGTAGTGTGTGTGTGTGCGCACACACACACACACACACACACACACACACACACACACACACCATGGAGTCCATTTTGTGTTGGTCGACTACTCCAGGGGCACAATATGCTTTAAATTCATTTTGAACATTAGATTTGCTTCTTTTCCTGAATTATATTGTAGAGACTAAATAAATAAATCATGTTGTCACTCTGTTACCGTCTTTTGTTTTCAATATATTTATTTGTTCACTTTTCATCCTGATTGCAGCCCCCTCCTGCCTCTTTTCCCAGTCCTACCCTCATATCCTTTGTCCCCATTCCTCCCTCCCCTTGCTGAGAAGGGGAGGTCACCCATGGCTATCACCCTCCCCCTGCATATCAAGTCTAAGCAGGACTAAGTGCATCCTCTCCCATTGAATTCAAACAAGGCAGTCCAGCCGGGGTAAAGGGATCCTGAAGGTAGACAACAGAGTCAGAGGCAGTCATCTTTCCATTTGTTAGGAGACCATATAAAGACCAACCTGTATATCTACTACATATGTGTAGGTGCCCTAGGTCCAGCCCACGCATGTTCTTTGGTTGGTAGTTCAGTTTCTGTGAGCCCCCATGGGCCGAGGTTAGCTTGCTCTGTAGGTTTTCTCAATAGAGAAATCTCTACTGGCCAAGCAGCACTTGAATGTTCAGCATCCCTAGTCATCAGGGAAATGCAAATCAAAACAACATTGAGAATCTACCTTACACCAATCAGAGTGGCTAAGATAAAAAACTCAAGGGACAGCACAAATGAGGACGTGAAGCCGGGGGAACACTCCTCCATTGCTGCTGAGAGTGCAAGGTTGTACAATCATCTTGGAAATCAACCTGGCAGTTTCTCAAAAAAAAATTGTGAATAGTTCTACATAGGTGTACATCACTGCTATACCACTCCAGAGTATAGACTCAAAAGATGCTCCACCAGAGCACAAGTATACATGTTCCACTAAGTTCATAGCAGCTAAATTCATAATAACCAGAAACTGGAAACAACCCAGATGTTCCTCAACTGAAGAATAGATAAAGAAAGTACATTTACACAGTGGAACACTATTTAGCTAATAAAAAGGACATCATGAATTTTGCAGGCAAATGGATGGAACTAGAAAATATTAGCTTGAGTGAGCTAACCCAGACCCCCAAAAGACAAACATGGTATAAAAGTGGATATCAGTTATAAAGCACAGGAGAACCTTGTTTCAATCCACAGACCCAAAGAAGCTAAGTAACAAGGAGGGCCTAAGGAGGTATGATTGAATCTCACTCAGAAGAGGAAATACAATAGATACTGGAGGTGGATGGATTGAGGGAACTGGATTTGGGTAGGGATGTGAAAGTAACTGGTGTGAGAATCAGGTGTGGAGAGATGGGGGAGAGAGGGCTGGGAGAGAGACCAGAAATTGGTGGAGGAACATATCTGGGACAAGTCAGAGACCTGGGATGGGGAATGCTCCTGGAAGTTTATAGCGGTAACCATAGCTGAGACTCCTAGCACCTGGGAATATTGAACCTGAAGTGGCCACTCACACACAAAACCTTTGACTGAAAATGTGTCCTGCCTACAAGATATTCAAGGATAAAGATGGAGTATTGATTCAGGGAATGGCTAAACAATGAATAGCGAACTTGAGACAAATCCCATGAGAGAGAGCCAACCCCTGACACGTTTTATTTAATTTTTGTCTTTAGCTAAGACCATTTAACATTATTTTTATTTTTAAGGCATGTGAATGATTCTTTGGGTTCCTTTCTCAAACAGAGATGATTATATTTCATAGGAAACAACAAAACCCCACAGGGTCAGGGCAAAAATATTTAGTTCAATGTTCAAGTATAATTGCTGTGTTCTGTTGTAATGGGGATAAACAACAACAACAACAAAAATGAACAAGTAATATTTGCTGATGAAATACAGGCATATCCTATAGGCCTTGTGGATTAAGTCCCAGATGACTAAAGCAAACTCACTAACCAAAGGAAATGAATAAACATACTCCCCACAGCCTCTACCCCCCGTGTTTATAAATTGTATTTCTACAGTGTTTGGAATGGAAGCACATTTTTTTAATTTATTCACTTTACATCCCAATCACTGCTCCTCTCCCAGCCACCTCCCTTCCAAAACCCAATCCCCATCCCCTATCCTCTTCTCCTTTGAGAGGGTGGAGGGCCCCCCTGTGTCTCCTCCAACCCCAGTACCTCAGGTCTCAGTAGGATTAGGCACATCCTTTCCCTCTGAGGACAGACAAGGCAGCCCAGGTAGTAGAACATATTCTACATATAGACAACAGCTTTTGGGATAGCCCTGTTCCAGTTGTTCAGGACCCACATGAGGACCAAGCTTCACATATGCTACATATGTGTAGAGAGGCTTAGGTCTAGTTTGTGTATGGTTTTTGGTTGGTAGTTTAGACTCTGAGAGCCCCAATGTCCACGTTAGTTGATTCTGTTGGTCTTCCTGTGGAGTTTTTATAACCTCTTGGGCTTCCATCCTTCTCTCCCCCCAACTCTTCCATAAGAGTCCCCAAGCTCCATCCACTGTTTGGCTGTGGGTGTCTGCATCCATCTGAGTGAGCTTTCAACACATTTTTAACAAGGCAACTTAAACACCTTAATTAAACATAGTTCATTGCTATGAAAAAAAACAATAGTTATCTGGACCTTCAACAAGTCATAAACCTTATCTTGGTGAAGGATCTTACTTTGATGCTAATGGATACTGACTGATGGTAGCAGTTACTGTAAGCCAGAGTGGCATATGGCAATTTCTTAAAATAAGACCATAGTGAGGTTTCCTACATCAATTGATTCATCCCCTTTGAAAGATTTCTCTATAGTTTGTCATGCAGCTTGACAGTACTTTACCAACCATAGAACTTCTTTCAAAATTGAATCCTTTCAAGTCCTGCTACTGCCTTTTCCACTAGGTTTGTAAAATTCTAATAAATCCATTGTTGTCATTTCCACTGGAGTTCATACTATGTGTACTAGGAGTACTCTTTCAAGAAACCACTTAGTTTTTCTCATCCATAAGAAACAACTCTTCATTTTTATTCATGTGATTTGTAGTAATTCAACTACATCTTTAGGTCCCATCAATAATTCTAGCTCCTATTCTTCCAAAGCTGTAGTTATTTCATAAACCAAAGTACTGAATTCCTTAGTTATCCATGAAAGTTAGAATGTATTTCTCCAATACATCCAACCCCTTCCAATAGGAGGCTGTTTGATCTACTTTGACTTTTACTTCTTTCCTTGGGTCACTAATTTTTGTAATGAATAGATCTTCTCCAGGAGATGTACTTTTGTTGGATCCACCAGAGCATCGCTATCTAGTGAAGCTTTAGTCTTATCATGTATGTTCTACAGTCTTTGATCCAAGAGCTATAGATGAATGCTGTCATGGCAAGCACAAGAACAGTGTTAACTCCATTGAAATCTTTCTTGGAGCTCTTTGGTGACCAGTTTATTGACAAATAACAGTGCAATAAGCAGTCAATTAATATGTCTTTGTTTTTTCCTACCAGTAGACCTTAAAATATTCATGTAAACATAGTATAAACTGATAGGCTATTGTCTTGGCTTTACTAAGGCATATAAAATTCTTTAGGACCTAAGGCATTTCCAAAATGGTTAAGTGAACCCCTGGCTTCTATCTAGAGTTTTTGGTTACATTAGCTCTTAACATGAAAGTCAGATTGACCTTTAAAGACTTGAACCCATAAGATGATGCTACTCATAGTTACTACTTCATTGGAAGTCTTGCCTGGTTCCAGGGGATGGCCAGTTCAGGCTCCATATCCCCGCCCCACTGCTAGCTGTCTTAGGTAGGGTCACCCTCATAGATTCTTGGGAGTTTCCGTTGTACAAGGTTTCTAGCTTGTCCGAGAGTTGCCCCCAAATTCAGTTGTCTTTCCAAGTACTCTCCCTCTATCTTCTTCCCACCTAATTCCTCCTTTTCCCATCCCCAGCCATCCCTCATAAATTCTCTTCCCTCTATTCACCCCCAATGTTTAATCATTTTGCTTTTATCACTGATATTCAAGCATTCCCCCTTGGGATTTCCTTGTTACTTAGCTTCTTTGAGTCTACAGTTTGTAGCATGGTTATTCTGTACTTTATGACTAATATCCATTTATAAATAAGTATATACCATGTTTGTCTTTCTGGGTCTGGGTTACCTCATTCACAATGATATTTTCTTGTGCCATCCATATTCCATATACCCAAAATAAGCTACACCATATCACAAGGACACTTGCTTACCTATGCTCATAGCAGCTTTATTCATAATAGCCAGAAATTGGAAACAAACTAGAAAGTATCTGTGCTAGCCAGAGGAAACAAGCCAGTAAACAGCATTCCTCCATGATCTCTGCTTCACTTCCTGCCTCCAGGTCTTGTCCTGCCTCCCCTTGAAGATGGACTATATGTATGGCAAATAAATCCTTTCCTTACCCAATTTTTTTCGGTGTTTTTATCACAGCAACAAAAAACAACACATAACAAAACAAAACAAACAAGAAGCTAATCCAGAAGGTAGGAAAGTCCTACATAGTATCTTCTTCCAGAAGAATGTTGTTTAATATACATTGAAAATCTGTTGCTTCGAGTCACCTCATTCATTCATCATCTTGGCTAGATCTTTTGGATAATTTGCTGCAGTCTCAGCATCAGCACTTGCTACCTCACCTTGCAATTTAATGTTATGAAGACAACTTTTTTACTTAAACCTTAAGAACTAGTCTCTTCAAGCTTCAATGTTTTCATCTGCAACATCTTCATTTCTTGCAGATTTCATAGAATTGAAGAATAGGAAGATCATTACAAATCAGGCATTGGCATATGGGAATATTATGGCAGCTTGATTTTCTTTCCAGACCACAAAACTTTCTATAGATCAGCAAGAAAACTTTGCACTGTCATATCATTCACTGCATTCACTGACATAGGGTGCTTAGTCCACTTCAAGAACTTTTCCTTTGTACTCATAATCTGCCTCACTGGTACAAGAATGCCTAGCTTTTTCTTTAAGTGAGAGACTTGGGACTCTTCCTTTGAATTTCATTATGAGAGGCCTCTGTGGGATTGATATCTCGCCTATTTTCAATATTTTTGTGACTCAGGGAATAAGAAGTCCCTAGAAAAGAAAGGAAAGAATGACTGCTCTGTGTAGCAGCCAGAAAATTTGTCTTTACTTTCTTCTGTAGCCACAGTTCATGGCACCCCACAAAATTACATTATCATCACAAATCACTAACAACAAATCACTGTAACTGATATAATAAGAGTGAACGTGTGAAATATTATGATAATGGCTAAAATGTGATACAGAGGCATGATGTTAGCACCTACTGTTAGGGGAATGGCATGGATGGACTTGGATTGATACAGGCTGACCACAGACCCTAAATTCATAGAAACTGCAGTATCTGAGAAACACAATAAAGTGCAGTGAAATGAGGTCTGCCTTGGAGAATAGATTGAAATGGTTATATTATATCTAGAGTATGTCATATAATAGATTCTTTGCATTTTTATTCTCTATGAAGATAATATTATTTGCTCTTCTAGGCATCATATTAATTTGCCCAAGTTAACATGCCCAGAAGGCATAATATTCACCTCAGTGTAATATTATGACATTTCAACTGTCTCAGTTAAGATAATTTAAATTATGTTGGTACTGTCACAATCCCCAAATTTTAGTGGTTTTATAGTAGTTTTATTTTTCATTTATGTAAATGTGGTAACTAGAAGCTCTGCTTAGTGACTAGTAATCATATAACTCAGGGTGACAGAGCAACCATCATGTCAAACATTACCAGTTGCAGAAAGATAGCAGTGTAAGGTATCACAATGGCAAATAAGTGCTTAGGCCTGAAAGTGATACACAATTGTGAGCAAGAACCTTCCTTACAAGTAGTTGGCCAGGGCCAGATACAGGCCCATCAATCACAATGAGGTCATAAAGTGTGATTAATGCCTAAAGTCAAAGAGCCATAAGTATCTGGAGAGCAGAATTAATGGCTGTGTATGTTGAATATTGGACAAAATGTAGAATTTGCCCTCTAACCTTGTATTATATCCCCTTCCTTTCCTAAATATCCTGAACCATTACCGATAAAAATCCATACACACATGTACATATATACATGTATATACAGTTTTACTATGTGTGGGATCATATTTTATACAGCTTATAGATTTATTTATTTCTATACATGTACCATAGCCTCATTGTTGCTTGTATAGTATTCAGTAATATGGATATGTTCTTTTCAGTGCCATGAAAAAGTTTGGTTTGTTCTTATATTTGCATTGCACATGAACTGATCCTTCTCATGTATATATTTCTATCTAAAGTTCTTTAGTTGTTTCTAAAAGAAGAAATTTCTAAATACTTTTAAAAGTTTGCCAAATATTACCATATTGCCTTCCCAAATGCTACATAATAATATCACAATTAGTATATAAAACTGTGAGCTATATATTTGGAAGAATATTGGTACTTTTGACAGAGCAAAGTATTGGACGATGAAGGATTTAAATACCATATCAAAGTGTAATGATTCATTTTTTTCTCTGAACAACACACTTTGACAACTACTTCTCAGTTTAATGAAAGGAACAACTCTAAAAACTTACTAAGCCTTTTGACATGCAACACTTTTGGTTATATATTAATTGTCACACACAATTTCCTGGCTATGTCAGCTGAAAGGGGGGGGTGTTAGAGAAATTTAATATTCTTTTTTGGAGGACTGTGCTTAAAGTTAAATCTCAAGTAAAACTCCACTGTGTAAAAGTACCATATTTTCTTTCTCCATTTTTTTGGTTGAGGGACATCTGGATTGTTTCCAATTTCTGGATATTATGAATAAAGCTGCTATGAACATAGTTGAGCAAGTGTCCGTGGGGTATGGTGGAGCATCTTTTGAGTATATCCCCAGGAGTTATATAGTTGGGTCTTGAGGTAGATTGATACCCAATTTTCTCAGAAACCACCGTACTGATTTCCATAGTGGCTGTACAAGTTCGTACTCCCAACTTCAGTGAAGGAGTCTTCCCTTTGCTCCACACCTCACCACCATGAGCTATTGCTTGAGTTTTTGGTCTTAGCCATTCTAACAGGTGCAAGACGGAATCTCAAAGTAACATTGATTGAAAGAGAGAAATTCTATGCTACACATGTTGGTTTATTTGTATATTGCTCTGAGTATTTATTTCTTTATAGTATGTCCCTTCTGTTCTCTCTCAACAGAAGTAGTTTCCTTCCTTTTAACTGTATTCTCATTTGGACCATATGCCAATATTTTGGATCCTTATTTTTTTTTATTAGTTTTTATCCTCTTTCCCTTTTGTAGGTTTTATCTATGTCTTTTTTTCTTCTTTATGTATATATTTTCTTCCCGCATCTGTGTCCTATCTCTGTTTATTCTTGTTGCTTTGTTTTCCTAAATTGATATTTCTGTCTTTGCATGTTTTACTCTTCATGTCTGTTTTAACCTTCATTTCTATTAGAGTTGTCAACAGAATCAGCTGTCACTGCATGAGCTATTTTCAAATGACAGGAAGTTCCTGAGGATAGGATAGATGGAGATATAGAGAAAAAAAAATGTCCTGATTGGTTGAAAGTTGGATCAGATAAGTATTGTGATCTTGCCAGTTTTTTGTTTGTTTGTTTTTTGTTTTTTTAAACATTTATTTATTTATTTATTTATTTATTTATTTATTTATACTCCAGATTTTGTTCCCCTCCTGGTCCACTGTTTCACATCCCATACCTCCTCCCCACCCCTCTGTCTCCACGAAGATGTCCTAACCAACCAACAGCTACCCCACCTGACCTTTAAACTCCCTGGGTCCTCCAGTCTTTTGAGGATTAGGTGCATCTTCTCTGATTGAACCCAGACCAGGCAGTCCTCTGCTGTATATGTGTTGGGGGCCTCATATCAGCTGGTGTATGTTGCCTGGTTGATGGTCCAGTGTTTGAGAGATCCATTTGCCTGCAAAACTCAGGATATCCTTGTTCTTAATAGCTGAGTAGTGTTACATTGTGTAAATGAACCACATTTTCTGTATCTATTCTTCTGTCGAGGGACATCTGGGTTGTCAGTTTAAGTCTTATTGAGAAACAACTTCTTTTTCTATAAATAGAATACAAATATTGCTGCATGTTTGTTTTATGTTTAGGTATCCAGTAGGACCTAATGACCACCCTGTCTGTAATCATTAGACTTCATTATAACTAATAACAGATTTAGAAACGGTTCAGGGATTGAGATAAATTAAGTAGGTATGATCCATATATATGACTAGATGATGGGAAAATTTTGTGATGACTCCAAAATTACCCTGATGGTACTAATATTATGAGAATTCATATGTGTATTCTGCAACTGGATAATATTTTTAGTCCCCATATATTCATGAGTTAAGCTTGTTTTAGTTCCAGAAGTGCAATATGAGGACATGCTATGAACCCACAGTGTCTGGCACTTTAAGGGAGAAAGAGAAGAAAGTGTAGAAGGCAATTTGCAAATTATACCTGAATGTCACCTGAGAATAACATCATCATTGCAATCATCTGTTGGAAGATTTAGTTCAATTACATTTTTAAAGACTCTCTAGTCAAGAGAGTACTACTTATATCAGAATTTGGTACTCCAAGGAAAGGAATACTAATGCATTCATTAGCCATTGTCCTATCATCTTCCTCCTTCGCAATTTTGCACATAGCCTTTGGGGAGCAGTGGATTGTGTGCCAACCCTAGGGAATCAATAAACACAAGGCTCTCTGGGGGAATATGAACTGCAGGAGTAAGAACTACTGCATATTTATGACAATGGTAGGGAGAACAGACTATTTTGGGGGGGAAGGTAATTTTGAAATAATTGAATAGCAGCAAAATTGTCATCGTAGTAGGTATTATGCATGCTCCTGTACACTTTCTTCACACAACAGTAAGCTGGTTGTAAAATCACCAAGAGAAAAGTTATAATGCAATAAAGCGAAGATTTTCATGGGAAAGCTCCAACTGCTTCTGACACTTTTATTATTTAAACAGATGTGTGGAACCTTATGTTGGGAGCCCACTGGTCAGTCCTAAGACATGCGTTGATCAATGATGATATTTCAGGCTGACTGCTGCTGCAGATGAACACTGCTAGGAGATTGATTACACTGGCCTTTCTCTTTGACTGTTTGAATTGGCAGTTTGGCAGATTTTCTCTTTCCACAGGAAATCTAAATCACACATTGAGCATGCTGCAAACTACTTCTCTAACTTTCCTTTCCCTTACCACTTAGCATATATAGGTTGATCTTCAGTATTTTCTACTCGACTAAGCACTGTAGTGTGCATATATCTCTACAGTTGGGCTATATCATCTTAATGCTAAGGAGATAAAGTTTATCATCTTTTGACTTGGTTTAGCAGGGAATGTCTATGGGAAAATAATGTAGTCTTCATTAAAAGATCTGGCTTTGATCATACAGGCTCAAAGTCAAACCTCTATTCTGTGATTTCTCTAATCTGATTTTTGGCTAAGTCACAGCTGTTTTTTTTTTTTCTTGAAAAGTAGAGTAATGATAATAATGCCTCAATGGTATATAACATCTCAGTACTACATGTCTGACATACACAAATGCTCAGTAAATTACAAGTATAAAATATAGCCTATCAATTATTTTTATTAACTTAGTTGTTGACACAGTGTTCTTGAATATATTCAATAAGTACGTATGTCTAGTTCTTCTAATCCTCATTGATCTTAAATGAAAAGGGGAAGGGAAAGTGAATGTATGAAATAATTATGGGGTTAACTTATTCTATTCCAGTGATGATTTATCTAGTTAAAGTCAAATATTTTCTTTCAAAAAGAATAGAGAAAGATTAATTATATAAGGTAGAAATATTTCTAAGCCGTTTTTAAACAATCAGTTCCCAAACATAATCTATATAGAGTGGGGATTCAAGCACATGACCACTTGGTGAATGGATTCATAAAGAGTCTTCTCAATAATAATTGTGGCTTGCTAATTATAAGATATCAAAATCATTAGACAGTCCTTTCTGGGAAAGTTAATATAGCTTTCAGATAGCTTTTAGATAGAAACAGTGAAGATACAACAATAGTTATAATAGCTTTGGAGGAGGATAGCATGGTTAAATCCTAAAAAAAAAAAATAACCAGCATGATTAAATAGGTAAAATAAAACACAAAGCTGAGCATGTCTGTAGGGAGAGTTAGGTCAGATCTGAGGCAACGAGGAATTTGTTTTCACAAAGTCACTGGGAATGAAGGAAGTTTCTCATAGAAAGTTAAGGGAGAGGAGCTAGAGTAAGGATGTAGTTGAGGGAAAGTTTCAAATTGTAAAGCTGAAATTCTCTTCTGTACTGGAAATTTTGTTGCTTATGATGTACTGACCTATGGAGAATGACAGACATATTGAGCACTTAAATGCCTTTTCAGAGTTTTAGTTTGGATTCTTTAAAAAGGGGGCACTTAAGATTAGGACTAAGTTGCAGGAGGTTGATTTGAAAATGTTGCACGGGAGTGGAACATCAGGGGAAGGCATACAAATGAAACACACAACAAGGAATGAGTTGCCACTTCTTGGTAGAGTATACAAAAGAGTGATGGAGCTGGAGTTAAAAACTCACATAGCTGATTAAGAGCCACTCACTACATATCACTTATACAGCATTTACGTTTTACCTCTTATACTGTTCATGTTGCATTTATAGTAGAAAATTATTTATAGGGCAGAAAAAAACCTAGGAAAACTTATGCAGAGGTATTTTAGAGTGAGACAAGAGAATATTTATAGGACATCAGTGGTGTTCATGGAAATAGAAAGTATGCTACAAGTCATATGCAGAGAATCGTATTTTAGATAAAGTTTTATTTTAAACAAATGAATATTTTAAAAAATGTTCTATTCATTTGAAGTCTTGAGCACTTAATATCATATCTACATAGGGCTGAGTTCTACTTGTTAAAGTTTCATTGACTGTAAGTTGTGTGTCATGCTCTGTATTAAGAGCTGGAGATACAATAGGTGATAACTAAGTGGCTTTCCTTTTGAAGATCATATTGTAATGGGCAGGGAGTAGAAAAAGTCAAGCAAATGAGTAAACGGAACTAAATCATTAAATGTCTCAACTTATTAGAATATAAAAATTATTACTTCCACATTAGGTACCACTTGCTATGCTTTATTCCACTTATCCTTTCTCTCTAACAAACAAAAAATATTAATAAATATGTCAGTCTAATTCTAGAACCTTTCACATGCTTTCAGAATTTGGATAAGCATCATTCTTACCCTAGAGCCGTTGTCTTTATTCACTTTAAACTATTATCTGATAGCAATATAATCCCTTTAATCCTCAACAGAGTAAACACATTATTCTAGTGTCTAGGGGTTTCCGGAGGTGTATGGTATTCGCTTCCTTTCCTGATACCCTCATCCCTTCCTGAAAAGAGAGTGTCTGGGAATGAGCAGTGGAGAAAATAGACATTTGTACTGTGTGTCTCTCCTTTGATTGAGCATGATTGATTTTAATGGCCATCTTTGGGCATTATATAAATAAATAGTTGCTGTGATAACCTGATGAAGAGAGACTTCCTCAAGTATCCCCTCTGGGCATTGGAAAGTGCGACCAAGAGTTGGTGCCACCCTATTACTCTCCTTTCTTGTACACACATCTAGTTTCATGTTGCATAGCTTTTTGGCCAGAATACTATATTTATTGACCCCCCTCAACTTGAACATTTGGATGAAAATTTGTCTTCTCTGTACTGGGAGTAGGCAAGAAGAAATTTAGTCCCCTTGTCACCTGACAGTTTCCAACATACTTGCCTCTCCCAGAGGTTTTCATTCCTGTAGCAGGGATGCAGAAGTATGATACTAATGTATGAATGCATGATAATAAGCACGGAGTGATCTGTTGTCTTTATGCAAAGGTGATAAACTTCTTTTCAAGCCTCATTGTTTATTGGTGAGTTAAGGGCATCTTAATAAGGAGCTAGCTATGTTGATTTGCTGAGCTAGTGGCTAAACTCTGAACATTTTGTGAAAATTTTCATGCTTTTAATCCCAGCATTTAGGAGGCTGGTCTACAGAGTGAGTTGCAGAGCAGCCAGCACTTTTACACAGAGAAACCTTAACTCATTAAAAAAAAAAGAATTTTCTGTATCAAATGAATTTTTGAGGTGACTTTAGGAAATATGGAATGCCACCCAGTACATAATATTGCTCTGATACTTTTATTATCTGGTGAGGTTTATGTCCTTCAAGTATAGATCTATTATAAAAGAATAAATCTTTAAACAATATTCGGCATCATTAAATGTTACCCAGCAGCTCTTCCTGGTTTTCCATCCAGGTTTTCTTCTATTCATTATCCTGATGATAATGGTGGTTTCTTTCACCTTTTCAACCTCTTTGCCATCACTTACTTATCCTGGATTTATGATAAACCTTGGGAAGCACACTGTTTCTCATCTTCTGATGCTTCAAAATCAACTGAAAAGTCTTAGCTTATTTGAGGCAGAACCATAAAATGGTTTGTTTGTTTGTTTGTTTGTTTTTCTTAAAATGTCTCTTGATGGTGCTGGAGAGAGCCCCCTTTCCCTGTTAAGGACAGTACTCTCATCCAAGTTCACACTTTTTTTTAAGCCCTTTCATTCCAAATGCTTAAGACTTGGTGCTATTCACTTTTAAATGTGGATGTCAACATTGTATAAAATGCCATCTTGTCATATAGATAAGCAAAAGAGCTGTCTGTTCTGATTATTCTAAAGCAGACAAATAATAATCCAGGGCATGGTGGCACACTGGAAGCTGAGGCATGAAAAGAGCCATGGAGATCAATTCCTGGGGAGGAATGAGAAAGAAAAATAAAGGGGGAAAAAGGAGTAAGCAAGACACTCAGAGTTAAAATTGGTTAGTCTGGTGAAGTGGCTTTTTTTTTGTTTGTTTTGTTTTGTTTTTGTCTTTTTTAAAAAATTATTTTGGATATTTTATTTACATTTCAAATGTAATCCCCTTTCCCCACCCCGACCCAGGAATCCCCTATCCCATCCCCCCTCCTCCTGCTTCTATAAGGATATGCCCCCACCCACACTCCCACTCCTACCTCCCCACCCTCGAATTCCCCTACACTGGGGCATCCAGCCTTCACAGGACCAAGGATTTCCTCTCCCACCTGACAAGGCCATCCTCCCCTACTTGTACAGCTGGAGCCATGGGTCCCTCCCTATGTGCTCCCAGGCTGGTGGTTTAGACCCTGGGAGCTCTGTTTGGTTGGTATTTTGCTATCTCCATGGGGCCACAAAACCTTTCAGCTCCTTCAGTCTTCTCTCTCACTCCTCCATTGGGAACCCCATGATCAGTTCAATGGTTAGCTTTGAGCATCCACCTCTTTATAGTTCAGACTCTGGCAGACCTCTAAGGAGACAACTATATCAGGCTCCTGTCAGCATGCACTCCCTGGCATCCACATCAATGTCTACCTTTGGAGACTGAACAAAGGATGGATATTCAGGTAAAGCAGTCTCTGGACAGCCTCTCCTTCAGTTTCTGTCCCATACTTTGTTTCCATATTTGCTTCCACGAGTATTTTGTTACTCCCTCAAAGAAGGACCAAAACACCCACACTTTGGTCTTCCTTGTCCATGAGCTTCATGTGGTCTGTGAGTTGTATCTTGAATATTGTGAGCTTTTGGGCTAATATCCAATTATTAGTGAGCGCATACCATGCATGTTCTTTTGCAATTGGGTTACCTCACTCGGGATATTTTCTAGTTCCATCCATTTACCTAAGAATTTCTCGAATTCATTGTTTTAATTTTTTATTTTTTATTTTTTAATGGCTTTAATTTGTTCCCTTCGAAAGTCTTGTACATTTTGGTTAATTCATAAATAATGTGATAGATAACCTTTGTTGCTGATTATAACCTTACTTAATGAGTTTGCTGTTGTAGTTGCTGTTGTTTAGTAATTGTTAAGAGAAATGCTTTTGAGTTTTTAGGCTGATTTTCATACCTGGGAACCTGGATTGGCGTCTCACTGGCTGTCATAGTTTGCCTGGTGGGTATGCAGCTTTCCCACGTAATGCTTCATCCACAGTGACCCATCTTCCCAAATGAACTTCTCTTTCCTTTCTGTGTTGGATTCATCTTTCAATGGTGGCAATCAAGAGCATTCTAGGTTTGTCTTTTATTAGAACAGAAACAAATAGAAAATCTCTTCACTAAGTATAAGCTTGTCTGTGTCTTTATGGACCAAAGGAAGTGCTTTTTCCTTAATCTGGCAAGAATTATTAAGATCATAAGCATGATTTTCAGTGTTTTGTATAATCCATGACTCACAGAATAAGAATCATTTGTGAACTGCTGGTTGAGTTAATGAAACTGTGAGTCTTATGTTCTGGGGGTGCCAAGCATTGCTGTCATTTATCTAACTCTTGCTCATGGGTTCAGATTCTCTACTTCCTTTTGCACTCATTTTTTTTTTTTACTTTATGCCAAAGATGCTGAAAACTTTTTTTTTATTTTTTAAATCAAATCTTAATTTTTACTCATTCACACAGGGGTTATAAACACAAAAAGGCAGGATGTGGGGGAAGGGGATGACACCTGGGCGTGGGTGTTCAGGGGGTGTACAGGTATTGGCTGGGTAAAGGTTTAGGGGACAGACAGGTCACTATGACTCTGCCTATGATTCACTTGTCCTTATCTAAGTTGGTATTATCTGCAAAGGCTACCTATTTACAAGGTCTATGACTACTCAGGCTGGTAAATTTCCACAAAAGCTGCCTATTTACAATAGCTTATAGCCATCTGTTTCAATGTTTTTCCAAAGAGACCCAAGACTTGGTGTCAGTATACATGTATGACAGGCCTATTGCTGATTTTAGGCCTATGGCTGATTTTAGGCCTATGGCTGATTTTAGGCCTATGGCTGATTTTAGGCCTTCAGTGTATAAGCAGGACTGCCCCTGATATCTCCTCCCTTCTCTAAGTATAGAAGGGGTGTGGCGATTCTAATCTTGCGAAAGCGGGGATAGAGGCCTCACCTCCAGTAATTGAAGAGGACTTTGTAATGGCTCCGGTACCCCTGTCATTTTCCAGTGAGGCATGAGGGCCAAAAAAAAAAAAATGTTCTAGGAGATGCTAATTGACTAAGATCTTATTTTAAGCTCTCCACAAAAGAATTTGTGTCTCTGTTTAATATTCTCAAGAGAGATGTAAATCCTAATTTCCCTCAACAATTAATTGACAAGAGGAGTAATCTCACAAAAAGTAGAAGAAGCTATTATTAATAGATATATAGTCTGATTAGTTGTTGGCTGTTCTATAGCAGTCCTTTGATAAAAGAGATTATTAATATAGATTTATATTTCTTTAGTGTCTTCATGACTCTCTGACTGTGGAAGGAGCAGCTGCTGGTGCTTCTGCCCTGATTTTACAAGAATTCTGAAAAATTGGCTTTAAAAACAAAAGAGGGGGAACGGTACCGCCCAGAAGGAGTCCCCCAAAATACTCTGCATCATGCCTTGTTCACTTTTAACTCTCTAAAACTGAAAGCTCATGGCAAATCTGCTGCTGACTGCCTCTGGCATCACGGAGACCAATAAAAATTATGCCACAGCTATGTGGAAGGACCCTCATTGTTTTTAATAGCTGAGTAATATTCCACTGTGTAAATGTACCACATTTTTCTGTATCCATTCCTCTGTTGAAGGACATCTGGGTTCTTTCCAGATTCTGGCTATTATAAATAAGGATGCTATGAACATAGTGTAGCATGTGTCCTTGTTATATGTTGGAACATCTTCTGGGTATAGGCCCAGGAGTGATATAGCTAGGTCCTCAGGTAACTCTATGTCCAATTTTCTGAAGAACCGCCAGACTGGTTTCCAGAGTGGTTGTACCAGCTTGCAACAACCACTTTGGAAGTTGTTTTTGTGAATTTGATACCTACAGGCTATTTGGAATTTAACCTCATGAAGATGAGGGATGAGTAGCTCAGGATAAAGACTAAGTGCAAATGGCATGAGAAGTATATGGTCTTAAATATTCAGAGACTAATGACAGGATCCAAGTAATTATGCTATAACCAAATAAAAAAAATAATGCCATGAAGTCACATCAAAGAAGCAATGGAGGAGCCCATCTTCATGCCTTGAAAGCCAAAAGGACAGAATTCAATTTTCATTTTGCATCTAGTTGAAACCATCGAGAAATATTTTTTTCTGGGTTCTTTCACATTTTAACTTTGAGCTTTTCTATTTCCATAAAAATAAAGCCAGATGTCAGTAGATTATAATTTCTGCAGTCGATTTTTGAAAAATACACTAGAAATTTGGGTATCTCTTATCTGAAATGCTTGGAATCAACAATTTTTCATATTCAGGACCTTTAGATTTTTATAATCTTTTTGTAGACATTACCAATTGAACATCTTGAATGGTAGTTCAGAGGATTTTGTATTTCCAGATAAGAGTACCAATTTATAGCTATGGTTTCTATGAGGCAAACATATCTGTATGTGGTTCAGATTTTTATTTTCTTTTGTTTTGTATTTCAGCTGTCAGAAAACGTGAACAATGAAGCTGCCACTTCTTCTGGCCCTGGTGATCTGTTCTGCAGTCAGTACAAATTTGAAGATGGTGTCAAAGAGAAATTCTGGTATGTTGCTGGCAACTTCCTGCTATATGGTCTAAGTGTGTGGAGGTTTCTTTTTTGTGAGCATTCATAGGTCACCTATATCTTTAACTAGGAGTGTCTTTAAATAGAAACTCTTACATTCTAGCTCTATTGGAAAGCAGCCAAAATAAAAATGAAGTTTGCTGCTTACCACTGAGAAAATGTTGGGAAACCAGCGGAAGTTTGTTAAAATTCAATGACCAGCATACTCTCAGTGGACAACAAAATATAAAAGGGCTATTTAGAGTTGGTTACATTTACTGGTGAGTAACCACCTGGGAGCAAACATTTATAAATTAGAAGAGAGGAAATCTTTTAAAACTACATATCATTTGCATACTAATTCAATGTACAACTGTATGGTTTGAAGAGATGTTTTGGAAAAATATCATCAGTGAGATCTCCATATGTGCATACAATTCCTAATAGGAAGACATTTAAAGGATTCAGTTTAAAATAGTAATTTCATGAAAAGAAATTTTCTTGAGTAGAAACACCTATTCCTAGAACATGGCTGTCTGGCAGCCAATCATGATTATACTAAAAGATTAGTTGTTGTCAGTAGATATTTCAATCAAAACTTAAACAATTGTTTAATAACATATGGAGATGTATCTTTCAGTTTTGATTAGATATCTAGTTATAATTACAAAATATGCATGAGGTTTTAACAATTGATTTTCAAATATAACCATTCTATTAAGATACTGAGTAATGCATTATTATATCAAAGCTAAAAAACCAAGCCAGGGTTTTCCTACTGACTTCTGTTTCCATTATTTTTGTTAAATGTATGCACTTTACTATCATTAAGTCTAAAACCACAGCAACAAAGTGCATACTAACCTTTCAAAACAGTACATCCTGAATAGGGCTCAGAGTTTAGTGCTTATTTTCTGAGTTCAAAATGTACTTGCTAATTGAAATAGCTAATAAATAGTGTCGTGCAGCTAATAGCATATGAATAAGTTTCAAAATTGTTGGCTAGAGGTTATATAAGAGAAGAACAAGACTGAAGTCTGGATAATTGTGAAATGGTAATGGGAGGGTTCTGCATGGGCGTGTCTTTTATTTACAGACTCCTACAGTTAAATCACATTAGAATAATTAGGATCTCTTTTCTGCTCCATTTGTGCGGATGGTTTTAGTCTAGCGTCTCTCCAACTTGGTACATCATTTATGGCTGCCTTTCCGTCCTTCACTTTTCAAGTCACATTTTCACTTTCAATCTTGGTTCAGATTGATTGTTGCTGAAGTAAAACACTTGCAGAGATTACTTACTAGCAAATATAACCTGTTGGACCAGATCTCATTTTTTCTCAGTCAGTTGTGTTATGATGTCTGTAGTGCAAGTCTGAAAGGGAAAAATGAGTTAAATGTTTAAAAAACCATCTACATTGTGATAGCTTAATTACAGCCAAACCCACAATAAAAGCAAAGCAAATAAATTGTTAACATTTTGCTTTCTTCATTCTCGAAGAGACAGACTATTTAAGCTTATGTACATAGAGAAGGTTATTGATATACTGGTGACTTTCAGAGATCAACTGACTAATGTTTTGCTTCTTGGTGTTCACTTGTGATTTCCTGGGAATCTTTGTTTTCTCAGTGAGGCCAAGTGCATTTGTCTTTATTAAAGGAACATTACACAGGAAGTTATTTACTTAAGGTAAGACACTTGGGTTTTGTATTGCTTTCAGTCTTTTGTTTTCCTATCATGTTGCTACTTGCTTTGGCCCGGATGACAATGATGACATGGTAGAAAGATTTCCTGGAGGTCTGGGTAAGGGGAGTGCTTTAAATGTTCACTGTTATTCCTCTTCAGTCTTCCAGCTTCTCCTTATGGTGTATAGAGAGCAGACAGAAGAGTCTAATAGGTGAATGCTGTCTTGTGCTTAATTGGATAGTTTTATATATAGTTTCATGTTTGCTTATATACAGTTTTTTTGTTTATATGTTTGCTTATTGTTTAATTTCACAATATAGTAAAATTGAGTGTACAATGGATAAAGAATGCTGTGTGGGACATAGGTGATGAGAATGGGGGGCATATCTTCCTGCTCTTCCCTTCTGTTTAGTTTCTCCATCAAAATCTTCCAATGCGTCAGTACCCATCTGTTATTATTATTATTATGCATTATTTTATGTATAAATACACATATTTTCACTCTGTGATAATCAGATTTGAGTTGATTCACCTTTGAAGGACATTGAAGACTGCTTCATCAAATCTTTAACACTCAGATTTGCTTCATGCACTTTATGATGTCTTTTGCTTTTGTTAATTAAAGAGATCCAGGTTCAAGCTTACATGATTACTCTTTGTAGCCTTGCCAAGGAAACTCAGAGCTTCTAATTTTCTTCTCATTTCCCTTATCTCTAGTTGAAAACAGTAGAATGATTAAGTCCATTATTCACTAGCATTTATGACTATTTAGGTCCTTTATTCTAGACAGGGATCTCTTTCCTTACATTTCTGATGCAGAGGGTGTTTCTTATGGACCAGACAGAAGTCCAAGGGATAAAATTTTCTACTCCTGTACTTGCCAAATGTTGAAAGATGACTTAACAGTTGGAAGTTCTCTTTCTCTCTCCTCCTCCCCTTCCCTCTTCCTCTCCCTGACCCCTTCCCTCTCCCTCTTCCTGTCTTCCCCTCCTCCTTCCTCTTCCCCCTCCCCCTCTCCCTCTCATCATTTTATTTTGCAGTGCTGGGGATTGAATGCAAGTCCTCGTGTGTATTTGGCAAGTGTTCTATGACTGAACTAGTTGTAAAAAGAATCTCCTTCAAGAAACAAATCTCATTGTTTTGGATGATGTGCAGGTTTTAGGGCAAAAAAAGTCCATACTGTCTTTCTATGTCATAGTGGGCATGCCCAACTTACAGGAAATAACAGGACTGGAGTTGGTTGGCTAAATGTGAGTTTGTTACCACCTCCACACTATACTCATAATGTCAATCATCATTTTCATTTTCTAAATTTAATATATAGATAAGGTCATTTGGAATGTATATTCTGTTAAAATTGGCTTACTTTACTTAAAGCTTTATGGAAACACATTGACAAATATGTTGATACAGAAACATGGCAAAAATGCCTATTTTCTTTTCTAGTAGAGGACACATATACCTAAAACTAAATTGTTTTCTTATTGTTGTTTTTTTGTTTTTTTAATTTAGAGTTTTTATTTATTTTTATTAACTTTATATTCATATCCCAGCCCCTCCTCCTTCCAGTCCCACCCTTACAAATCCCTCCCTTCCCATTATCCCCTCTCCTCCTCATAGAAGGGGACGCCCCCTTAGGTACAACCCCACCCTAGGACATCTAGGACTATGCAGGACTAGGGACATCTCTCCTGCTGAAGTCTAACCAGGTAGGGGAAGGGAATCCAATGGCAGGCAATAGAGTTAGAGACTTGCTCTAGTTATTATCCCCCCGAAGACCAAGCTGAACATCTGCTATAAATGTGTAGGTGGCCGAGGTACAGATCCTGCTTGCTCTTTTATTGGTGGTTCAGTCTCTGTGAGCCTCCATGGGCTAAGGTTGGTTGAGTTTGTAGGTCTTTTTGTGGTGCTCTTGACCCTTCCCTCCAGCTTACTCAATTGTATCCCTCACTATTCAACAAAAGATCTCAGTTTGTCTGGGTCTCTGCATCTATTTTAATAGTATGTTTTGGAAAAATTATTCTCCCTCATGAAATAGGCCACAGAAAGTCTTCTAATTTACTGCTTTTTAGAACTTGCTAAATGATGTTTGTGGAGTGCATGTGAATGCTACCATTTGAGCCATGAGGCTTTCTCCTTACATTGTCTTGGATTTTTGTTGTTGCCCTTGTTGCTGTTTCTATTGCTGCTGTACAAAATTTCAAGCTGTGCTGTGCAGTTGTTGGTATCCAGATCTTCCAGCTTGGATGTCCAGATCAAAGGACATAGCATCAGTGTTGTAGGAGTATGTGTTTAAGTTTGTACCAAAAGTAAGCCGACAGGCAGTCAGTTGATCTGTAGGATAACCACAGTTAGCGACTTCTCTGTGATCTGCAATTTTAAATAAAATTATAGCTACTAAAATACTTGAATCAGGAACAACGTAGTTTCTAGAAATGAGGAGGACCTGAAGACTTACAGGCACATACTGGGCACTTACAGATACATTTCTGGATAGACATATATGAAATCATTCAACTCTATGTAATGAGAGAATTACTATATTTGAGATTTATGATATTATGCCATTTTCTAGTTGTTGATGAGTGGTTAGCTGCTTGTTTTCACTAGAAATGGGCAACCTTTAAATTTCCCAGAGAAGTAAAAGCAGACAATAAATGAAGAAATAAAGGTTATATGAACTATCTTGCTTGAATAAGACAGAGTTTCTCAAACCCCTTCCGAAATACAAAGTCACTTCTTTTATGAGTCAGATTGTTATATAATTCTGAATAACATCAACTATCGTTTCTTTCAGTTCTTTGATGTATTGTTTCAAAAATGTAGGCCAGAAGTAAAGCTAGCTTAAGTATATTCATGCAGCATCAAGTCAACAAGAATATCAACAAGACAGTACTCGATTTTCATTTTATAAACTTACTGTAGTGAGCTAAGATCAAGGAGAAAAATTCCACCCAACTATCTTCACTTTGGTTTGAATAGACATTCTAGTACTCGGTACTTGAGTATTTTAATTATTTGGTTAGGGTGAGCTCTCTAATGGAATTTAGATTTTTAAGGAAAAGGAATGTTGGGTGAGAATGATTGGCTAGGTCAGTAGAAGTATTGCACAATGAAGTTTTGAGTGAAAGACAAAGTTTAGAACAAGTTGAGAGTAGGCAGAACATTATTCATATTAGCCTAAACTTGTGGCCTGGATCACACCCAATGAAATGCTTAGTGGAGAAGATGAAAGAGAAATAATTTTAGAGTTCGTCTTCATTGGGTTTTATATGGCCACAGGCATAGCATATTAAAAATTCTTACTGAGCATGCAACATTCTACTAGTCCTAGTGTGGGGGAGGAAGGAAAGGAAATGAAAGCTTATTCAGTCAAAACTATTTAATCTTATGGAGATAAATGAATGGCTAATAAAATTATAGTAAACTAATGGAATAATATATAGTTATCAAGATGATATTGGGATTTAGACCATATCCATCCACTAAAATGTGACTATAAAATGATAGCAACTAATAAAGCAGAACATACTGATGTTTAAAATGTGCACTTATGCTGATTAAAAGTGAAATAGAATTTCTGATGAATTTTCACATTTATAGACAAATGGAGGTTTTTTTTTTCTATAAAGATGCCTTAAGGTTATAATCAAAAATTTCCTATCTCATACTTGAAGTGATTTCTCAGGAGTTAAGTGTAATGGTCAGTCTTCTAGAGGACTTGAGTTCAATTCTCAGCATCCACATGGTAGCTCACAGTCATCTGTAATTATGCCTGTTCCAAGGTGGGATTCTTATGACCTCTTCTGCCCTTGACGTCCAGTATGCACATAGTATACAGACATATGTGCAGATAGAACACTTATATCCATTTAAAAATAAAATGAAAAACCAACTAATGGATCCAGTTTACTGAAAGCAAGTACTCTTATTTAAATATGTCACATATGGAACTTCTGGTGAATTACACAAGAGAGTTGGATTTAATATCAAACTTTCATAGTGCAGGACCCTAAAGATAGGAGAGTGGGAAACAGTTGAAATTAAGGGTAGACATTCTACAGAAGATTGAGAAGTTGAGAGCAAGTCTCTTACACCCACGTGGAATCAGACTGGGATGGAAAGAGGCAGGAGGACCATCATAGGAAAGGACACATTGTCAGTGAATAGAGATAGCAAGGTGTGTGGTGTATATGCCTGGGAGAAATGCTGCATTTGTTACTAGTTTCACATTGTTTTAATAAAATACCTGAGAGAACCACTATGAGAAAGGGTTTATTTTAGTTCAGTTTGGGGACATAGTCTCTCATTGTGGGGAGATTATGGTGTCAGGTGCTTGAGTTAACTCTTTGCATTGCATTTTCAGTCGAGAAGGAGAGAGCAAATGTTAATACTCATCTAGCTTTCTCGTTTACATTCAGTCTAGGAACCCAGCATGGAACTGTCCTGCCTGTATTTAGGGGGAGCCTTTATTTCTATTTTTTTAATACAGTCTAGAAACTATCACACAGATAGGATCAGAGAGTTGTTTCCATAGTAATTCTCAATCTCAGGTTCAAATCAACAGAAACCATCCCAGGTGTATGTCACCTAGGTGGGGTTTTGGTACAACAAGTCAAAGAATGGTAGAGATTTTACTTTCCATGAGAATAAAGTCAAATGACTATATAGAATAGCTAGGTGGGCAAAAAAGAAATCTGAAATGTTTCTCATGTGGGAAACCAGAATTTGACATGGAAGACAAATACAATTAGTTTCCATTTATGTTTCATCAAAATTTTATTTGGAAACATTACAAACCTACATAAAAATTAAAAAGAGTCACATAATGGCCATACATTCCTCACCTTGGTCAATGATTGCATGCTGAGAGGATCTTTTTTTAAATGAGTTGAGAATAAATATTTTTAAATTCTGTTTCCATGACTGTTGAGATAAGATAATTTTCTCCTTTGTTGTATTAATAGAATGAGTTGTAGTGAATATTTTAAACAGTAAGTCAATCTGCTTTAAGGTAATAAATATGACTGGCTTTGCAAATATCCATCAAGATGTATCATTCATCTGAAATTTGACACAAAATATTTTGGTACCTCTTGCCTAGTTTTGTTGAATATTATTGTGCTTTATTCATGAATATAATGTCTTGTTATTTTTTTTTGTAGTATTGCCTTCATTAGATTGCATGAGAAAGAAATTTGCTTCATAAAATGACTTGGGAAAACTTCTGCTTTCTTTTATATAATCACTTTTAAATTTTTACAGTCGAGTTGTTATCCCCCTCCCAGTCTGCCCTTCCACAGTTCCTCATCCCATTCTTCCTCCTCCTGTCTCAAAGAGGATGTCACCCTTCCACCCCCATGCTAGGCCTTCCCACTCCCTGGGGCCCCAAGTCTCTCGTGGGTTAAGTGTACTTCTCCCACTGAGGCCAGAAAAGACAGTCCTTTGCTACATATGTGTCAGGGGCTTCATATCAGCTGGTGTATGCTGCCTGGTTGGTGGCTCAATGTCTGAGATATCTTAGGGGTCCATGTTAGGAAGACCAGAAGTCTCAACTTCTGCTTTCTTGAATGACATTTTCATCTTCAAATTAGTAGTAGTGTTGACCCCAGCAATTATTTGGACTTGGAATCCTGTTTCTTTGACATTGAAAACTTGATGCTGTGATATTTAAAATTATATCCAGGACTATGTATTTCTTTTCTTTTTTAAAGTCAGATTTGGTACTTTGTGGTTTTTGAAGGGATTAATCTATTTCAAGTATTCTTTTAATTTATTGGCAGGGAAGCATACACATACATTTGTCTCCTAAAACATCTATTGCTCCTTATGATGGAAACTCTAACAATCCTTTCTTCTAGTTTTTGAAACCTACAGTATTTTATTAATACGTTGGTTTTTCTTCATAATTTAAGTACATTCTGTGTATGGTGGAGAAAATATAATAACTTATCTCAGTGTCTGATGTTTGTTGAACTTTCCTTTCTGTTCTAGTTTATGAACCTATGCTGCATAGTTTTATATCAACTTGACACAAGCTAAAGTCAACTGAGAGGCAGGAATTTCAATTAAGAAAATGCCTCCAAAAGACTTAATTGTAGGGCATTTTCTTAATTACCAATTGATGAGGAAGGGCATAGCCTATTATGGGTGGTGCCACTTCTGGGTTGGTGGTATTGGTTTTATAAAAAACAAAACAAAAAAACAGGCTGAATAAGCCATGAGGAGCAAGCTACTAAGCACCCCTCCATGGTCTCTGCATCAGCTCCTGCCTTCAGGTTCCTGCCCTGTTTGTGTTTCTATGCTAACTTCCTTCAGTGGTGGACTAAAATTTGGAAGTAAAAGCCAAATTAAACATTTCCTCTCCAAGTCGCTTTTGGTCATGGTGTTTCATTATAGCAACAATAACCCTAACTTTGACAAACTCTGTTGGTGAACATTGCATATGAATAGTTAATTTTTGCTACATATAATTCAGTACTTATCAATAAAGTCAAGGTAATTGATAACACTTTTTGTATCTTTTTGGTTTTGTGTTACTCATCAAATAGATTAGTGAGATGATTTTTTATTAATATGTCTAATTATAATTGTGGATTTGTCTTATTATTCCACTACATTTGACAGTAATAGCCTCATAAATTTTGAAGCTCTTGTCAGTTACATAAATTTAAAATTGACTTTGCAAAGAATAACCTTCTTTTCTTAAAAAGTTTTCTCTTTGTCTATGGCAATATATCTGCTAGATGACATAAGCTTGTTGTTTTCATGATATATTAATCCTTTATTATTAGCATTTGTAGTTTTAAATGAAAAGTATGTTTTGTTGACTGCATATTACTGAATGTTGCTTTATATTCAGCCTGAAAACTTTTTTCTCTTTAGGTAGAGAATGTAGTTCATTTACCATGAATGTAATCTTGTTGTGTTTGGAATTTTGTCTATTCTATTGTCACATATTTTGCATTTGTCTCTTCTCAATTTTTCCCATTGTTGTTCATTCACTTCTCATTTATGATTCAGTTTTTGTTAAATGAATAATTTTTGATATTCCATTTTGTGTCATGTCTAGTGACTTACTTTGTAGCTCTAACTCTTTTTCTTATGGTTAGTGGTTGCTTAGAGGAGGAGGTCTCAAATTATGGGTCATGGACCCATACAAGCCTCTTTCCATGGCACGTTTTTATAAATAAAATTGTATTGGAAAACAGTGACATTTTATTTTTGTATATTATAGATGAGTGTTTTGTGCTCCAGTTTCAGAGAGGAATATTTACTATAAGCAAGGTATTGGCCAAAAAGCCTCAATTATTTTTAAAGGCTTAGTCCTGCTTTACTGCTAACTATTTGCAGTCTTAACTTTACAGTGTCCATACAGAATCTACAATCTGCCACTCTATGCTTCACCCATGACCCACAATATATTTGATATTGTATTCTTTCTGTTTATCCCTAAATGCTTACACTTGTTATAACCCTGTTATAATCCAACTTTCTTTGACTTGTTACTTCTCAGTTCACCAATATGATAACCTTTCTACAGCACAGATTACGATTACTGAACTGCTTGTCTTTTGTGTTTGCATCATAACGTCTTCTACATTTATTATGAAAATGTCTTTCATTATTTTCCAAGGTACTTAAGAGAATTAGATAATATAGTTTTTATATTTTTTTAATGTATTTACTATTACTTGGGGTTTATTTTAATCCTGATAGTTTGAAACATTTTTGCACCCCTCCCCTTTTTTCTTAGATTATAAAATAGTCCTTTTACTGTTTTACAGACCACAAATATGCTAGAAAATTTTGTTTTTCTTAAGTGAAAATATATTTATATTTTCTCAAAATTTTAGACTTCCTTGCCCTGGATATAGAGTGCAGGACTGACAGCTTCATTAGTCTTTGGTGTTATTACATTAATTCTAATGAGAAGCCAGTGGTCGATCTTATTTTTTCTCTTTCTGTGTGTGGCATATATTCTTCTCTGATTGCTTTTGACAATTTGTCTTTGGTTTTACTTATGATGGATTCAATTAACTTTACAAGTCTGTCTTTGTACATGTGTGGATATATGTGTGTGGGGGGGAAGGGGGCAGAGAAAGAATATAATAATATGAATGGCTTGGTAGGAAGGAAAACTATATAATGAAAATCCATTTCTTTCAGTTATATTACAAAGAATAGTATAACAGCGAGCATGAGTTAATAACTGTTTATTACTTTGATTGTCATATATATATGTGTATATATATACACATATATATATCAGTAATACATAATGTGATTGATATATTAAAGTCCTTTATGAAACTGGTTCTTTTTAATTAGAAATGTGTAGATAATTATACTAATGAAAATAGTTCATTAGTTTATTAACCGAAAATTCTGCAAACAATTCATTTATGAATTCTACCCAGTTCTGTGGCATTGTCTGTATACAGAAGTTAGAATATTTGGTATCACCTTGGATTTATTTCTATTCACAACATTGAAGAATGAGAGGACAATTAAGAATAATTACACCTTCTTAATTTTGATTTGGGACTTATTCCATACACAAGAATAGCTAAGAACTTTAGTAGATGGGCTCCTCCTTTCTCTTGCTTCAAAATGAAAGGGCATTGTATTTGCTGGAGAGGAATTTTGAATTCCTGTTATTTCTGCTAGGGTGACTTTCCATCATAACCTGACTCATGTAGGCATGACAGGGGAAAGTGCATCCCTTGGGACTCTACAGGTGTAATTTGCACTAAACGAAATACGTGCCTGCAAAGCACACTCTTAATGCTTACTGTAGTTTTTTTCCCAGTGGAAAGTTGATACCCAGAGATTTCTTAAAATATTCAAGGTACATGCTAATCCATCAGAGAGATACTGAATATGTAGCTTACCTTTTATCATATTCTAATTAATGTCCCATTTTTTCCTTCCATATATTTATTTAAAACCATCACAGTGAAGCAGAATGTTTTATGAGGATGGCACAGACTTTCCTCTTCTGATAGAAATGCTTTGACATTCAATGACCTTCCCCCAGGCAAAAAAGAGTCAGCACTACTTCTCTCTGCCTGTGTGGCTTAGGAGAACTGTATCTTAAGTGAGCACTCTCTAAATGGCTACAGAAAAGAAACATATGGTTTTTTTTTTTTAGAGATTCTCATTAATCCCCTGAGATGAATGACATATACTTGGGATTGTTTCTTTGTGTGGGAAATAAAATAGTGGTTGGTGGTCGTACAAAACTAAATTCTGCTAAGGGATATCATAGATACAGGATGTTTATTAATGTACCCAAATATGCAAGCAGGCTGTGTCAGAAGTCTTTTCTGGATACCTTGGTGTAAAATGGACTAAGGCATACTCTTTGCTTTCAAAGAACTCAGTAGATCACAGAGGAAGGGAGACACTAATATGTATCATATGTTACTATATGTCAGGCACTTTGCTAAAACATGCTTCTTCATAAAAAGAAATCACTAATCTAAACCAGTACTACACTTGTCAATTTGTATAGATACAGAGAAAGAAGCTTTTCGTGGTTGAATAATTTGACCACTTCTCTCTAGCTAGGAGTTGTTAGAGCCAGATTTCAACTCAGGTTTATTTGGCCGCAGCATTTTGCCATTAAATACTCTGTCATGTTGTACTGTTGTATGCACATCACTGCACTCATTTTCCAGTTGAGATATTTAAAGGGCAAGTTCATCTGAGGTCTCTAGCTATTCAGAGACAAATTCAGACCTCAAATCATTGTCTGATTTCCATGTTTAGGCTTTTGTCCTTAACATATGTGTTTTAAAGGGTATGAAATAGTACAAGTCCTTGGGAGAGGCACGGATACAGTTCCGGTGAATATTTTTTTTCTGTCTTGAGGTCAGAGTTATCAGGGAAGGCTTCTTGTAAGAGATGCCATTTGATAACAAATGAGAAAAGCTGATCTGAGAATAGCGATGGGATACAGTATTTCTAGATGAGATCAATAGCACTAAGTGTGCAAGTGTGTAAAGTGATTACAATTTTGGAGTACTAAGCAACCCGGATAGTGTAAACCCAAGTAATTAGGAAACATATTTACACAGAAACAAGCAGTTATACAGATGGTGTTTCAAATATATCTTATGTTTTTAAAATATAGGAAATATATTGAGACTCTAAGAAGGAAGTGTAGGCTGTGGTGGATCAGTTGGGAGAGTAGGAGGCAAGGTTGCTCTGACTTTCAAGTCCTGGGCTAGAGTTTTGTTCGAATGCTTTCCATTAGCTATAAGAGGAAGGACCAATCACAGCTTCGTTTTCAATTCTGAAAGTATAATTTTGAATAAAAGAAATTACTGAGTAAGTCATTTCTGTCAATTACAAATTGAAGCTTACTTTTCTATTTTCCTCAATGTTCAGCTGAGTGGAACGAATGATTTTCAAAAGGAATTTATTTCTGGTCTTCGAATTACCAGCAGGTGGCAGTGTGACACATTCCTTCTATAGAAGTAAAGTTGCATTTTTTTTTCCTTTGCTTTCCCCCATGCATGCCTAGCTCTCTCCAGGGCCTGAAATTAGAACTGTTTTTCTTGTCACCTGGGCGTGATTGGTCTAAAATTTACACATGTGCTAGTTTCTGATGGCTCCTTGGCTCAGGGACTCACTGGATCTTTCTATTTTCCTCAAGGAGAGTGCAAAGCACAGCTCAAGTTAACTTTTCAAGTGGCTCTTCCCAGTTAGGAATTCAAACTGTAAAGGCATAAAAAGGCTGTAAGGTGAAAAGATTTTGCGTTTGGCAGGCCTCCACCTCAGCCACTCTGCTTTTAAAGTGCTTCCTTCCTTACCAGCATCTACTTCTCACCACAGCTTGAGTAGTATGCAAAACGTTCACAATTGCCTTGATCTTTACTCAGAACTTTCTTGCTCTTTAATAGGCCACAGCTCAGTTCATCTTTAAAATGGTCCAGGGTGACAGGTCAGGACACAGATTAACATAGGGCTACTCGATCCACTTCTTCCTAACTGTCCATATTGCAGTTCTACTGGGTGTTAGTAATGTGAGAGCTGAAGCACACACCAAATCTCCATTCCTCTCCATCCGCGCCACTGCCTTCATATCCTTTCCCTCTTGAACACTGCACATGGCTCTAACCTGAAGCCTTCAGCTTTCAGTTACTCCTCTGTTACCTCCCATCATCTGTAACATGTGTAGGTGGAGTTTTAAATTATAGCTATTATGCGATTTATAAGAATTTATCTAGTCATCTAATATGTGTGGATTAACTATTTCCGGCAAGATATTTTCCTATGAAAGAGACACCCTTTTGGTTCACTACCGCATACTGGGAAAAAATTCAGGTATCCTGTGTGGTATACGATCAGTTACATGTCAGATTCTTCTTGGTCTATTACCTAATTCATGTCTCACAACATATTAGGTTAGGAACTATTTTATATAAATATAAAATATTTATGTCATATGTATGTATAGATGTAAATATGTCCTCATATATACAGATGTTCTTCAAGCTATTGTTGAGTCCCATCCTGATATCCTATCAGATATAGAAAATACCGTAAGTTTAAAATGAATTGCAAAGCAGAACAATTTAGTGATATAGTATGTTATAGAATATTGTATTCATCTTCGTGTTCTGATGATGATGCTGACCATGAACTGCAAGTGAAATTGCTCAGGGTCATGAAAGAATGTCATGCTATATGTTAGTAGTGTGGGAAAAGATCAACACTCAAAATTCAAAATAGACCTTTTGCCAAATGCATGCTCTTGTGTTGAAAACTTTAATGTTAGATTATTGTAAGTTGAAGACTGTATCCATATTGACCCCAGGTGGGATCAATCTTGTTTCTGTATACCCCTCATAGATGACATACACATCATCCTTAGTTATTTGTCATTCTGAAAAAGAACTCTTCACTTGTGAGCCCTGGGTATTCCATCCACTGTTTTGCCTCACTTGTAAATCCTTCCCTACTTTCCCTTTGTTGTCATAAAACTGCTCGTATTTAAAGACCTATTTCAAGCATTGTTCTCTCAGGGTAGTTTTGTTTGGATTTCCCCTACCCCTCATGATCTTCTAGCTAGAAATAATTGTCTTTCTTCCTCTGTGTTTATTTCACATTTTGTTTGTGCTTCTATGTTAGAGTTGATGATATTGGGATTTACTTATTTGTATGTCTATCCTTTGTACTATATCTATAAACTTTTGGAAGGCGTAAATTGTTGGTTTGAATTTTCTGGTTGTCGTAGGCTGTCTTCTATATCACAGTTGATCAATAAGTACATATTAGATGGTAGAAAACTGCACGTGGATTGTTGAACCCTTGCTGTCTTGAAGAGCAGAGGGTTTGTGATAGAAAGTTATTGAGCAACCTGAATTTCTAAGCATCGCACCTGACAGTTTGGAATTATGGCTGAGATAGCAGAGTACATGGGCTTTCATATTTTGATGAGAAAAATTTAACAGTGGTACATACCCCTGAAAGTTTACTCTCATCAGCAAAATTACACATACACACACACACATGCACGCACACATGCACACGTACACATGCACTCACACATGCACACACGCACATGCATCAGTTCTTGTCCATGTTTCTATGCCCACTTTCTTTTCCTGGTACATAAGAACATGGAAGCTGTATGAAGGTACTCACTAAACTCCAGAATCTGCCAGTATCAAAGGAGCTCTCAGCACAAATTTGTTTAAATTTTGTTTTCAGCCATGTATCTTTGTCCCTTTTTCTAATTGTTCTTTTATATTTTGGAGTAGAGCATGTGAATGAAGCTAAAATGTCATTTACCAACATGTCCTGCTACTACTTAGTGAATGTCATGACCGGGGTGCTACATAAATCTATTATTAAACGTTGTGACAATTTGTCATTTTGTTTGCTATTATTTCCTAGTCTGAATAGGGCCTTTCTACTTCCTCTAATCCCCATGTTTTGAAGCCCAGGGTGTAAAGGTTGGCTGCTTGCCTATAAAAACAAAGAAGAGGATGGACAGCATTGTGTCCTGAATAATCTTACTTTCCCTTTTCCAGTGCGGTTTTCAGAATTATTCCTCATACTTTAATTTTCTGAATATTAAGATCAGGTTTGTCATACTCTGACCTCTTACTGGTGTTACTCAAAATGACTTGTATCATCAGACTTCTTGCATCCTCCCGTGTACATTTCTTGGTGCCCTTTCAGGTGCTCGCAGCGAAGGCTTTGTTTGCCATTTTCACATTCTTAAATATTTATGCTACTTTGAATGTCCACTTGGGAAGGCAAGAAACCAAGTATGATCTTTTGCATTATTTTGCATAAAATTAACATGTTGATTTTTTTCTACAAACCCATAGGTTACAGATTAATTTACATAAACCTGACATTCAGGAAGCTCAACCTTTACCTTGTCAAAGAAAATGAAATAAGTCAGGACAATCAAAAGTGAGTATATTTAAAGCATCAGAAAATGAGATAGGCAACGGTTGAAGCTTCTTATTGTTAATTGTTAATATGCACAGAATTTTATTTTTCTTTGTACTTTTTTTGAGACAGCTTCTTGGTAGGTAGCTGAGTCTGATCTTAAATCTGAGATCCTCCTGCCTCAGTATCTTAAGTGCTGATGATATTCTGAGCATAAGCCAAAACATTCAGCTACTCACAAAATCTTAGTGTATAAAGGCATCACAGCTACTTTGTCCCCAGTGTAAGAATCCCATTGAGAGCTCATCACTCAAGTGGTGACCCAGGGGACAGTTTCCCTTTCAAAACAAAATGTTCACTGAGGTAAATGCTTTAATTTTGGAAAGCTTTTAATGGTAGGGATCAAATCCGTTCTTGTATGCATTTTTGCTAATGGATCATATCTCTGTGTCCCACAACCAGTCTAATCCGTTTTAATCAGAATTTGTAGTTGATGGGTAAGGATTAAACAAGTCCACAAATGCTCTGAAACTGATTGAAAAATTCTTTGTCAGAGCATGTGTGAATATAGTTACATATCTGTTACTTTCCTGAAAATTGTAAAGGTCTTCTGTGATTCTCCTTTCTGGTCATGTTCTATAAGCCAAATATATGGCTTATACAGTTAGTACCCTGTGCATTGAAGGAAGCTGGATTTAGATTACCATTTTCTTGTTGCAGACTTGCTTTTCTTACTAATTTCTTTACATGTGTGTTTAATGAGTGTTTGGATTGCTCTATTTTTCAAGAGGCCAACATTGCCTTCTGTTTAGTTCTTAATTCTGTTTGTGCTTCCAAACATCTTGTCTTCACAATTTACAATTAAATGATGGTGATCTCTAGTTATTTTTAATTATTTCTCTTAATTTTAGAGATTCTAATTACATCATTTTCTCATTCCATTTTCTCTCTGAAAACTTTCCAACATACCTCTCCTAGCTCTTTTTTTTTTCAAATTTTTGGTCTTTTTTTTTCATTAAATGTTGCTATACACATATATGTCCCCTTTAAATGTCATAATTTGTGCAAATTCCTACACTTGTGATCGTTTCAATTCTACGGACAAGCAGCAAAACTGGATTTTTGAAAACTGTAATTCGAACAATATTTTTCTTCTAACTTCCCTCAGATCCTCCCCATCTTTCCATCTACTGAACTTTATGGTCTCTTACTCTATCAAAAACTGCAAACAAACAACAACACCAAAAGAAACAAACAAACAAAAGAAAACCTCCTAAACTCAATGCAAACAAAACCCAATAAAGAAAAAAGGTACCAAACAAAACCAAAAAGCACACAAAAACTGGCATATGTTTAGTGTAGGCCAACTACTCCTGGGCATGGGGCCTGCTCTGGAATGTAGTTGACATGCCCAGTGTCATTCCATTGGAGAAAACATATTTTTTCTGACCCATCACCTATTGATTGCAAACAGCTTCTTGGTTAAGAGTAGGGCTTTGTATCTACCTCCCCTCTCAGTACTAGGACTTTGTTCTAAACCTGTTCTTACACATGCTGACCTATTCTCAGGGAATTCTGTTATGTCTGGAAATCCGTTGCCTTGGAATCATCTATCACCTCTGACTCCTAAAATCTTTTGGGCTCCTTTTCTCCATAGATTCCCTGAGCCTTGAGGGGATGGATTTGATAAAAACATACTATTTAGAACAGAGTGTTTGAAAGTCTCCCATGGTCTGCACACTGTCCTGTTGTGGGTCTGTGTTAATTGTCATCTACTGAAGGAGGACACTTCTCTGATCGGGGCCAAGTGAAGGTCTGCTTCCCTTTTAAGGTTCCTCTAATATCTTGTCTGTACTGTGTCAAAGAATTATAACTGAGAATTCTTGCCCCTTATTTTATTTTTATAACTTATCTATTTTATCTATATAATGTTTCAAACTTAGAAACTAATTTAAGTACAATGGTTAGGTTTCCTCTAACTCAAGAAAATTATGAACTTTAATTCCAACAGAGTTCTTATCTTTTACTTTGTGAATATCTGGTGCTTTATATATATGTATATATCCTTAAGCAGACCATTCAGATGCATCTAATTCAATTTTAGGAAGTTTTATGTTATCATGTACTGTATGAAAGCTGTAAAATTGATCTCTTTCTCTTTTGTGATTGATCAGAGACTTTCCTCTGATACAAAATACTCTCTTAAAAATTTAATATACTTAATTATATGTTGCCATATCAAATAAAGTAATTTATAACATCAAACTAGAAAGAAATTAATTTAAAATTTTAATTGCATAATTTAGTTTGGCATTTTATTATAATGAAGTCCATAGCACATTAATAATGTCATTGGAAGAACATACCAAGTACAGATTTTTCTGGAAGTCACTAGGTAAATGTGGTGTTGTTCACTGATGACCTTGGAATTAGGTGTGGAAAAATCAAAATCTCAGCCGCTCTGCAATATGTGAGGAACAAAAATGAAAATAAACTTCAGGATGAAAGGTCACAAAAACTGTAATTATGGTATCTTGGAACAGAGAGCTCTAATGATGACTTGAAAGAGATCAGACATTTTTGATTATGAAGAGTTGTCTGTTTTCAGTTAGAAATGGATGGTTTAAGATTAAGGGTGACGTTTGCTTTTAAGAGAATCATGTCTTCTGTTGGTTAGAGATTCTCTTACCTAGGGCAAGATGCTTAACCACATGATATCTTGAGTTTACTTCAATTTCTAAGTTTCTATCCTTGGGCAAAAGATACTATATCTCTGATATGCCAATACTGACATGAGCTTTTTTGCTGATTTGCATTTCATCTTGGAATTTTCAACTTCATTCTTAATTATGTATAGGACATATGTCCCTCTAGGGGAAGAATATAGATGGAAGGAAAGGACTATTTTGTTGAGTGACGAAGATGGCCACCATTAAATATCTAAGTGGACATTGTTCCTGTCAACTTTGCACCAGAAAGGCTATGTACTTATTTCAATTTTGTTTTCACATCTCAAAATATTTTTTGCACACATCGTATATGAATTGCCTTCAGACTTTATGTTGTGATCTAAATACTTTATGTTTTACTTGAATGTTGAGACTGATACAGCAAAATAGCCAACATATATTTACATTTTCACCTTAGTATACAGATCAGTGTGGTAATATATTTTGGCTAAAATCCAAATTTAAAACAAGGGAAGTTTACTTTGTTGTAACTTATCATGAATACACAATTATAAAACAGTAAAGTGTGTGTTTATGTGTTTAGAGTAGAACAGTGATGGATAGGTGCCTAACATAGGTGATCAAAGGAATACACCCCAATATTCTCACAGTTTAAGTATCTTTACAGATCAAGTTAATAAAATAGAATTACATGGTCCTGGAATCTCTGGTCTAAACATCCTTACAGATAATTTTGTCAAAAGTTTTCATTTCTACTTCAATCATTCTCACAGTTATGCTTCAGCTGAAAAGATCCTGGAAGAGGGGCATTGGACTCCATAGGGAGGAAAAACAAATAGTGTGTACTCAATACTACCTGTTAAATAAATAAATAAATCCATGAATGTATTTAGAGGTCTTGGCTTTCCTGTTAGAAGTTATAATGTCTCAAAGTTATCAATATCATTGTTAATAATTACATAAATGGGTAGGAGGGTGGGTGGGTGAAATATCTTTTTGTAATTCCAGCAGAGTTGCATTTTTATATTTTAGAAATACACATACAAGTTTGCCAAACCTTCTCTGATACTCTAATGGAATCTTTTAAAAGCTCTTTCTTGCTTTTGTAATTGCTAATTGCCAAGCACTATACGGAAATTGTTTGGCTGATAGTCTGTCTCTGAGGAAGCTGGTCATGCTCTGGGAAGAGGCCAATTCTGTAGAAGAGAAAGTATCTGTGTTGCATACCCTGTTTTCAGCTGAAGTGTCCTTCAATGCTTGAAGCATTTCTTGCCATATCATGCCCCAGTGCAGAATCCTCTATATTTTCTTCCTCTTCTAGCAGAGCTGAACTCTTAGAGTACCTAGCTCACACAAGAAGAGCTCTGTTGGTTAAGTGCTGGTGGGGTACTCTAAACACTTTGATTCTAGTATTACTATCTACACTATAGTTAAATCACATTCTCTATGTGAACTCTCATATTTTTCTCAGAGGGAAAACATTATGGGGAATTTGGGTTTGGCTTAAATCATTTTCATTTGTGTGCGCACATGAATGTATGTGGCAATGTAGCTCAGGTTAACTTTAAACTCACTCTGTAGCCCAGGCTAACTTCACAATCTCAATACTCCTCATATCTCAGTCTTCTGAGTACTGGAGATGTAGGCATGATCTACTTATTTTCCAACTGAGCTTTGTAAACTTGGGTTCCTTGGAGTTGCATAGGAGCAAACACCGAGATCAGAAAGATAGGCAGAGTGATGAGGATTGTGATTTCTCCCACTTACTTCATACCATAGTAGCTTTACTTTGCTTTTAATGGTTACACTTTCCTGAGTTTGGTTTAAAGTACATTAACTGACAAGGAGAAAGTGTATCATTGATGTAAATCCATCATTAAGGTAATTGAAATGATTTTAACCACTGCCTTCATGGTTCAGGATTTGCCTTTTGATGTTGCTGATTAGATTGAATTGATCATACAGCAGCGTGATCAATGGCTGTACGAGTTTATCTTGCTGGCCACCTGCCTGCATTTGCTCAGGTTAACTTAGCAGAATCTTTGCATTAAAAACGTGGGGATTATGAACAGTTAGTAAAAAGACAGGGGACAGATTATGTATTAGTTGCTTTTCTATAACTTTTCTAAAACAACATGACCAACGCACTTTATAGAAGGAAGATTTTGCTTTGACTTATGGTTCCAGAAGGATAAGAATCCATCATGGAAAGGACACATGACCACAAACAGCAGAAGTGGAGGCAGCAGCAAGAAGCCAAAAGCTTACAGCTTAAACAGCAAAGCATGAAGCAGAGAGAATAAGCTAGTAATGACATGAGTCTTTAACCCCTCAATGCCTTCCTCCAGCGGCATATCTCCTCCAACAAGACTAAACCTCCAAATCCTCCCAAACAAGACCACCAACTGGGGTCCAAGTGTTTAAATGCCAGAGTCTGTAGAGGCCATTCTCACTCACACCAACACAGACTACTGTTTTTCTTGTAAAGAATGAAAGGGTGGGCAAATAGTTCTGAACAGGAAAGTATGAAATTCTTTTAATATATTCTCCTTCGTCCCTCCTTAGGCCTAGGAGTAGACTTTCTGTAAATGATCACTTGCCTGTATACTGAGAGTTAAATTTGTTCAAACAACGATGTCATTACTAGAGGGAATATTTTATCATTTTATTATCTTTCAATTGTTAAAACCCAGCTGATCCTTAACTATAGGAAGCATGATTAGTGTTCCTAATAGGATGACAAGAAGACACATGGTATGTTAGAGATTGGTCAGAGAAAGGAGAAATATACACTGTGGTCTGAAATACAGCTTATATTTTTCAGGTTACTCACTGATCTGTGATCCAAAGTGTCATGGGTTCTCAGTAGAAATAGCAGCTTCTTTAGATTTCGTTATCACTGTTTAGCATTGACAGTGTATAGTGGTCAATGACTAGATAAAGTCATGTGAATAATAACCATTCTCATTCCAGATTAATAGATGAGGGCCAGAGGCCCAAGGAGGACCTAGTGAATTGCCCTGAGGTCACAGGGTAAATTGCTAACAGGAGCCAAGGATGGAGAGATTTAAGAATTTCTTCCATATATTTCCTCACTTCTTCTAAGATTTTCTTTTAGTGACAAAGTCCAATAAAACCTTTCCGTAAGCCAGTGAGAAATCTTGATTGGAAAATGTCAATGAAGGTTCCTGCCGTACTCTAACATTTTGAATTATTAGAAGAGCATAATCTGGCTTCACTTTATGGGGGCGATATTACAAATGATTCAAGCTTGCTGCAAAGTATTTTCAGATGATGGAAGTACAATTGTTATGACATTGTATATAAGACATCACAAGCAGAGTTTAGCATTGTAACCACTCCCAAATTATTCTTCTTAATAGGATGGATTTGCCAGTAGGGATGATTTATATTCAGAATTCACAGGGTAGTGCTCCTTCCACACTTCAGTTTGCTTAAAAAGCTGCTGTAACACTGGAATTGGCAGCCAACACAGCTTCCACCTTCCCATTTCACTCAAGGATTAGCACTGTTTTGCTTAAAACATTTAAAACCAATTTAAAATGAAGAGAGGAAGGATGAAGGAAGGATGAATAATGATTGGCTGGTTCAAAGTCAACTTTCCAGATTTATTTGTACAATAAATATGAATTAAATAATCATTTGCCAGATCATGGCAAGAGGTAAAAGGATATTCCTTTGTCATTCTTACAATTAATAGAAATCAGTAAATTTTTAAAACTTTTTATTTAATCATTTTTTACACTCCAGATTTATTTCCCTCCCAGTCCACACTTTGACTCTTATACATCACAATCTTAAAAATCCACTGAAACTTTTTACCTGTGTTCCTTGTCTTTTATGAAAACTACCATGACCAGTAAAGAATTATGGAATCATTTATGAGCCATTATAGTTTAATCATGGATATATTGATTATCTTCTTACTGTATGATAAGTTTTTACCCATTAATACCTACATAATATATGTATGTACTGTTTTGTGCACTGTTCTGAAACGATGAGTTCCTGTTTAGCCTATTTAATTTACTCTATTAGTTACTTTTCTCACTATTGTGACAAAATATCCAAGAAATGTGACTTAAAGAAGCTTTATTTTGGCTCATACTTTGAAGATATATTCTATCATGATGGCAGAGACATGGTGGCAAGAGTATAAGACAGCTAATCACATCCTGTCTGTAATCAGGAAGAAAAGAAAGACAAATGCTGGTGTTCAGACCATTTTATCTTTTAAATTCCACATAAGATGCTAGCTGGTGAAAAAGTACCCAGTTTTAGATGAGGCCTTCATACTTCAGTTTACCTACTCTAGAAACTCCCTCAGATATGCTCAGATGGTGTTTAGTGATTGTAGATCCTATCAGGATTAACCATCATAAGTCCACCCCTTTGAACTTGACTCACAGACAAGTTACATCAAGCCACTGTCTTCATCTCAGTGTCACCACAGGCTCATGAATAACTCATAATACAGAATGCATTCAGCACTTCAAATGTTCCCAAACTCTTAAGCTGTTCCAACACTGTTCAAAAATGTAAGTGCATAGCCTTTCTGAAACTTAGGTGATCTCTTTCTGTCACATTTTCCCAATGCACAGTGACACAAAGTAAACCTTTCCAAAAGTTTTAAACCATTTCAGAAGGAAGGAATAGGTATTTAGTAAGAGACTATTAGGCTACAGCAAGATGAAAAGCCAACAGGGAAATATCTGGGCTTTAAGGACATTTACAGCCTTTCTTAGATCTGTGTGTCTGAATTCAGCTATCTCCAACAACCTAGGCTCTCCATGGAAACTTAGGTGTCCCTTTCACAGCATTAGTCAATGACTTTTTTGGGTCTCTCTCAATGACTGTGTCACCCAGACTCGGTGGCTGTATAGCGTCAAGGCACATGACTCCATGATACCATCAATTGTGCATATTTCATTTCTACAAAACTAGTACCACATGGATGATGCTGACAATTTCTGCTACCAGATTCCAGGGATGTATCCTTTTTGTAACACAAAGTTTCAAACCATCTGACAGAAGTTAGGGTAAGAGTTTGAGGTGGGTGATCTCTAGTACTCAGATCCTTTCTCCTTTTTCATTCAGACCTGAACATTTGGCTGTTCACTGTGTCACTTAGTTAAGGTGAGTTTTTCTATCTTAATGAACTTAATTTAGAAAATCCCTCAAAGATGTGTCGAGAGGTTTATTGTCTTAGATGATTCTGGATCTTGTGAAACTAGCAATTAATAAATGAACAGACAATTGGGAGAGGCCTTATTCTTAGATTGTACCCATTTGAGTTTAATACTATATGTACAATAACTATCTCTGAAGTCTTAAGCATATTATTGTGTTTGTAATGATTTTTAAAAGATGCAGTTGTGAACTGTATAAGATCACTATAAAACTGAAGAAATGTAGAAATGAGATCCACGTAGGTCTTGCTCTAATACTTTTTTTTTGAGCATCAGCTCGAAAGATGGCTGCTGTCTTATTAGTGTTGTTATGGTTTTTGATTCAGAATATTTAATTACTAAATACATAATGAGCATAATAGGAGTCCCAAGATAGATTGTACTTTTGTTGTCAGAAGAAACATTTTGTGAATTAATGTTTAAAATGTAGCACCTGGCAGTTTATTTTAACTTGTTTCTTTCTTTCTTTAACTGGTAGTCACCTACAGTTTTCATTAATGTTTAGGGTGTTATAAAATATTGATATTATTTTATGGAAGACTATTTACACAGGGGAACCAAGTTTAACTCAGTATATGTCCAGATATAGCCCTTATTTTTCACCCTTGGCAAAGTAGAGAACATTAAAACATAACTGGAAAGCTTACTAAATTTTGTTTAGGATGTTAGGGTATATTTCAAAATGTTGTAAGAGAAGATTTTTTTAAGCAAGTAATTTCTCAAGAAGGGTATTCTATTTAAGATTTGTCATTCTTTAAAGGAACTGGAAGTTTAGCTCAATGTTACAGAATTTATTTGCTAGCCTTTGTTTCTAGTGATTCTTGTCTTGGTGCTTTCTAAGAGAGGCAGAACATCAATAAATAGGCAGAGCCTATCTAGACAAGTTGATGCTTTGCTCCTTGAAAAAGTTTGCACTGTATGTGAGGTATGGGTTGGTGTTTGAAGCTCCTTGCAACCGTTTACTTCTCATTTCTTTTTTTTTCAAGAATAATAACCTACCAGTTATCATAAAACATAATATTTGAGTTTCTGATTAGGCAAGACAGAACTGAGTATTTAACTGTATTCGCCAGACATAAAAACTAAACACTTGGTTGAAGATGCAACTCAATGGCATGGGGCATGGATAGCATACATGAGGACCTGGGTTTTATTTCTAGCACTGTTTTTTAAAAGTCAGATTTCTGAAGGACACATTGAAATCATTGATGCTTCTCAAATCTGAAATTCAGAAAGCTATAACAGCCACATGCTCCCTCCTCAAGGTTATCAATGTAATGAATAGTTTCTGGAAAGAGGAAACTATTGGAGCTCACTATAAGTTGTACAGGGACCTCTAGGGTTCAGTATTGCGTTTGTGGAGTTTTTGTTGGTTTGTTTGTTTCTTGGTGCATCCCCCTTTGAGTCAACCATGCTTTTGTTAGTAGTAGTTTACTCTTACCCTAGTACCTGTAGGTAAACAGAATAAACTTATCAGTTCACTAACCAGACTTGTAGGTCAGTCATCAGCATTCTATCACCGGTGAATAGATATTTGTTTATATCTCTTCAGAAAAAGTCACACAACAGAAACTCAGAATAACTCATTTCAAAGCAACATATATTTGTTAATATCTCTGTCCCATAGAGAACTAACTGGTTCTATAACCTTAAACTACCCACGCCCAAAGTCACTATCATCTCTTACATCTTGGCTGGCTTGTTTTACTTCCTATCTTCTTATAATTACAATGTATTTTACAGCCAGAGTGATCCTAAAAACAAAGCTGAACTGTACTACTACTGTGCAGAAAACCCTTGAAAATATCTAATCATACTCAAGGGAAATGTTGGACTCCTGTATAGAGGGGCATGAACTTAATCCTTCCCATCTTTCTGTTAAAGTCTGCTGCCAGTCCTTGCTGATTCTTCCTTATAGGGCATATTCTTTTTGTCTGCAATGTTACATCACCTGTCTTAGCACTCCTACTCACCTGCCATTCCTGTGCTTAAATGCCATTTTATCACAGAGGTTGTGATTAACTACATGCACAATTAGGATCACACAAGTTTCCTGGGTTTAATGAAGTAAAGGGGGCGATTTCTTTAAATAGTAGGACCTCTTAGAGGCTTTGACAAGTATATGTGTACTGTGAAATAAAACAAAGACATGAGATGCCAGTTTTCTTCCTTCCAGTTACCTACCACATTTGTTTGGTTGCTTTCCTTACCTTGAGACACTCCCTGGATTCTCAGAAGGCACAAATTATTTATCTATTGATACTGTACTCTCCCTACTTAATGTATTACCTGACACTTTATAGGTGGATAGCAAAAAATTTATAATGAAAGATATAAATGTGAATCTTTGTAGTTCTCTCTTAAAGTTTTTATAGTAGGCTTTGCATAGAATAATTTAGTATTTTTAAGATAATGTCTTCTTACTTCACCACTTTTAACTAACCCAAAAGAATTTCAGAAGAAAATCTAAAATTAGATTCACCAGTGATTGGTAACAGTTACAAATTACTAAGGGCAATACCTGACTTTTATAATTGTAAATATTAATCTTTTAAAGCTAGTTAATATTTTATTGATGATTTTTAACACTTTCTTTTTTATATACTTCCCTGGCTGGTCTGGAACTCTGTGTAAACCAGTTTGGTCTCAAACTCATAGAGATCTGCTTGTCTCCACTTCTTGAGTATTGGGATTAAAGGCAGGTGCCATCATGCCTGTTGATATTTTAGTAATAAATTTAACCTCCTTTACATTAAAAAATAATAGAATTCTTTAAATGTTACCTTTAGGCCTTTGTGAATATAAAAACATTCTACTGCAAGAGGTGAAAAGATGATTCTGTGCACTTCCAGAAGACCAAAGTTTAGCACCCACATGGTGGCTCACAACAATCTCTAACTCCAGTTCCTGAGGATCTGCCATCCTCTTCTGACCTCTACAAGTACCACGCACACAAATGGAACACAGAAATACATGTAGACAAACATTCATATACAATATTTTTTTAAAAAAATTCTAGTACAGAGAAAAATGAAGAAGCAGCATATTAAACCTCAACAGTTGTTTCTCAACCATGTCTAAACCATTTGTAGATATGGAAATCCAGTCTCAATGCAATCACAGTAGGATCTGATTTGTACGCACAGAGTTCTCGCAGAAACACTGAACCCTCAAAATCACAAATCCAGATCATGCATACATGGTGTATATGTGTTGGTAAGTTTCCTGTAGGTCAATGATGTTGGTATGTGCATTTGAAAACTCAGATCCACTTTGTGTCCTGTAGAACCTATTTTCATTGCTGTCAGTAATGATTACAGATTCAATTGTGATCTTTAGAATACAACAATTGAGTAGATCTTGTGACAATCAAGTAATGACTTGTGGTGTATTAACTAACCTTTGAAACCAAATGACATATTTTGTTGCTTTTTGGAAAAGCCAGTAGAAGGGTACTTTATAGGGTAGTCCACAAAGTCACTCACTGATATGGCAAAGTGTCCACTGTCAGTTTTTTTGATAAGACTCATTCCAAGGCTAATGCACTGAAAGAAAAAAGTAAGTGGACAAAGGGAACCCCAGGAGAAATTGTTTGTGATGGTTACTTTTCAATTCCATTGGAGTGCTACAATATTGCCAGTGCAACTTGTATTTGAGTTTCTGTGCTGTGATTCTATTGGAAAGTTGACTTTACCAAGATATGCTAAAGACTCATTAATAGATTACTAGCCCTAACAAGAGGAAGATTCAATCTAATGAGAAGAGTGAGTGCCTCATTAATGGCTTGGAAATTAAACAGCCTCCCTCTAACTAATCAATGCTAAGTGACTGACCTTCTTCTAGGCTGCAGCTCATTAGTAGAATACACACAGATGGTAATGTGCTCAAAGGTGTTTAAAATATTTGTGGCAAGAACCACATGAATAAAGCAATCCTATCCCATGACTCACTTTGCTATTTCTCCTGTGCTATCTGCGTGAACTAGAACCATTGAGTTATAAGAATAAATTTGCCTGATAAAATCTACAGCTCTCAAATTCGTATGTAGATAACAGATTATGATCAACGTTCACAATAATTTACCTTCATGAAAAAAAGTCTATAGAAAGAATTGACTTGCAATAATGGCTTGCTTTATTCAGTAACTCATTTATCCAAAGATAATTGCCTCAAGGGAAAAATAGATTCCAAACCTAATATAATAAATGATTATTTGGAATTATATTTGACTATTCTTTATTTTTCTTTCTTATCAAATGCTTTCTTAAATGTCACTAGTTAATAAATGATCCTAATATCGCCAAAGGCCTTACAAGTGATACACTGAAATGTTCCATAAATATGCTTGAGTTTCCCTGACAAGGCAGAGGTGACATTAGAGGTGCCATGTCTACACTATAAATAGAACAATGTGTAAGACTACCAACTGAGTAGTTCTACTCTTTGTTTTAATTCCTTGGTAATCTAATATATGTATACAATATATTTAAATCAGATTCACACAGACAATCCTTTGACTCCTACCATATACCACTACAACTTCCTAATTCAATGTCTTTTTTTTTCTATTTTTGACCCACTGTATAATTAGTGCTGCTACGAAGGACCATCTGTTGGAGCAGAGGAAACCTATAGGAGGCCACATTCCTGAGGAAACTGGCTTTCCTTCCCTAGTAAGCCCCCAAACTGTCAAAAGCTCCTCAGCTAGGTATGGGACCTCACAAGCCGCTCCTATATCCATGCTTGAATGTTGACTGGCTTGATCTTGTGCAGTTAGCCACGGGAGCTTTAAATTTGTGAGTTCTGAATTTGGCATAACTGTCTGAATCTAGCATAACTGTCCTCCGAGAGGCTCCACACAACAGCTGGCTGAGACAGATATAGATAACCCACAGCCAAACGGTGGATGGAGCCTGGGGACTCTTATGGAAGAATAGGAGGAAGGATTGCTAACTGAAGGGGATAGGAACTACACAGTAGGACCAAGAGTCAACTAACCTGGGCCCTTGAGGCTCTCAGAGTCTGAACCACCAACCAAAGAATACACACAGACAGGGCCTAGACCACCACCCCAACATATGTAGCAGATGTGCAGCTTGGTCTTCATGTGGGTCCCCCAATAACTGGTGCGAAGGCTTTCCCTGACTCTGCTGCCTGCCTGTGTATCCTGTTCCCCTAACTGGGCCGCCTTGTCTGGCCTTAATGGGAGACTATACTCCTAGTCCCATAGTTACTTGATGTGCCAGAAAGGATTGGTACCTGGTGTGTTTGGGGGGTCCGCCTTCTCAGAGAAGAAGTGGGAAGGGCCTGTGAGTAGGGAACTGGGAGGAGTGGGAGCTGCGATCAGGATGTAAAGTGAACAAATAAATAAGGGAATGCAAAAAAATTCATGAGTTCAACAGTCCTCTCCAACAAAAATGTCCAGATATCTTCCTCTAACAGTCTTTCCACCTTTTCTTCCTTATTATTTCCTGATGACTAGCTCTGTTCTGATTTTCAAATTTCCAAACTAGCATTAAAGCCGCAAATGATAAGTATGAGTAATTTTTAAATCTTATATCAGATTTCTTTCATTTATCCAACGTGTCTCCCCTAAGAGGCCGCTTGAAGACTTTTAGGAGTTCAAATATATCATCTATTAACCTTACTCATCTTTAAAATTTCTTCTTTGAAAACCCAAATGGAAGTAGGAGAAAGACTATTTTAAAATAGGAAGGCTATAAGAAGCATGGTCAAGAGAGACAGATGAGAGAGGTAGAGATAGAGATAGAGGGGGAGGGGAGGGGAGGGGAGGGGAGGGGAGGGGGGGAGAGAGAGAGAGAGAGAGAGAGAGAGAGAGAGAGAGAGAGAGAGAGAGAGAGAGAAATTGAGTGTGTATGATTAGGGCATAATACATATATGTATGTATAAAATGTCATAAAAAACTGTTATTTTATATAATTAATAGATGCTCATGATATTTTTTCCCTTTTTGCCTATCCTCCTTTGCAAATATCTCTGGCTCTGGTCTGGGTATGGTATTCCATACCTATAATGCCAGCACTAAGAAGATACATACAACAGGGACTGGAGACCAGCTTAGGCTATATGATAAGAAAATAGGTTACTTAGCAAATTTTGGCTCTGTGATCTTCAGTGAAAATAGCTACGTCGGGGATTGATTTGTATGACTTCTTTTGTTTTCATGTAGGTGAAAATCTCTAAGATCAAGACACTTTTTATTGGTTAAAAATTCATTTAATCCTATTTGCCACAATGACTGGAATTTTTGTTTGTTTGTTTGAGTAAAGCCCAGAACTTAAATGAGTTTAACTTAAGAGTGGTGCTGTCACAATTTAGTGGTCCTTCATATTTGTATTGATTGAGGTCAAAGGTAGAGAAATTTAAAAGTTCATAAAGCCAAGCTAAAGATGGGAAGCTTGCTAGATCTTAAGAACTGTTGTTGCTTGAGGTCTGAGATTTTGGTTAGCTTTTAGTTGATGTAAGGCAGGGAGCTGAAAATTTGACAGTGTTGTATAATGAGCTTTGTGTGTATTGTTTTTAGGTAAGAAGGGTGCTGACTCCTATAGCACAGAGGCATAGCTCTTTCGCAATGCTCCCCCCTACCCTACTGATCCTATCTCTTGTTAGGTTTCCTTCTCTGTCAGTCTCTACTAGTTCTACACTTACAAGGCTCTTGGATTTCCTTAAAGCTCTACTCAACTGGATACTCAGTATCAGTCAGATCAGTGTTGAAAATAGGCTCATTTATACTGTAGAACCTGAGGGTAAGCCATTTTGAGTAAAGTTCTAGGGCCTTAGTCTATTTGTCTGTTAATATTTCACTAGCATATTTTTAAATGCCAGATAAGACAAATGAATACAACCTCAGAGTAAATTTACAAATTTTAGTGATATTTCTCTCCATTTTAAGTTTTGAGCTTAATAAGACAGCAGGGACCTTCAAATAATAAAGTGGTTCATGATTTTTTTCTGGCCATTTTCTCTCAAAACCTCAACACCAAAGAAGTAATAACACACACACACACACACACACACACACACACACTCACACACATCCACATACATATGTGTACTGATTTGTAAGAAAGGAATTGGATTTGTCAGTGAGAATTGAAACAAGGATACTACTACTAAGCACTGCAACTTTGAATTCTATTCCAAAACAGTTAAGACTGGGTCTTATTGTCTGTCTTTTTTGTTTTTGTAGCCCACATCTAGGGATAGTCATTGTGTTTTTCTATTAAAAACATTACAAGAAAATAATATTTAGTTGGGGATATTGTAGAATTTAAAACAAAACACAACAAGAATATCGTGTTTTAACAATAGAAGCAAAATCTTCTAATAACTTTTCCAGACTCTAGAACCACTTGAAGAATTTTGTAAGAATATACATGTGTGCTATCAAAACTTTGGGGAAATTGAATGTAATCATGAAATTTCATAACTGTCAAAAGCTTAGCATGTATTTTGTTTTTACCCTTGCACATGTGGTAGGAAACAACAGGAACATTTGGAAACTAGATTTGGTAGTCTTCTCTATGTCTTCCTTTTTGCCCCAAATACTCCAATATAGAACCCCCTTTTCTGTATCCTCATAGGTTTATTTTACAAGGTCGAATTCAAGATACCAGTAAAATTGCATTTAGACTAAAGGGTGTTATCTGAATATTGGATATTACATTATTATCTAGCTCTTATTCTAAAGACACTTGTTAAACACTGGCCATATTTGGGTGTTTGCTGAATGATGGGACACATTTATTGAGAAGAATTTGCAGAAAGGGACTGACACTTGGTAATCATTTGACTGCAGAAAAAAGCACACAGATGTGTAAGGTATTCTTTAACTATACATTTAAATTCCCCCACTTTCTCTGAGTTCACACTGGTTATAAGAAATACCTTATAGCAGAAGTAAATCACAATTGTCCTTTCCCTGGGGGAAATTGTACGGCTTTGATTAGCCATAACTTTAAGCCATGAAACAACCATTTAGTTTTTAGGGTTGAAATTTGAGCACTTTCTTCCTAATTTATCTTTGCCTTTGCTATATAGTTTCCCCAATATCAGGACAGCTTTCATATGTCCTAATAAGTGGACAAAGCTTGGCTTTTGTGGATTGACTATACAATGCAGGCAGTAATAGCTCATAATGACTCAGAGAGAGTCTAGCAAACCCTGCCAAATCTAAAATTGTCTTTCATTTTTTAACATCCCCAACTGTTCTTGCACTGTTGGTGGTAGTCAGTGTACTTGCCTTTGGGTTGAACTTCGCATGCAGCTCTGCTGAAAAGGCGAGATGTCTGTATCTGATTTTATAAGCCTCATGCAGCCAGAGCCAAAACACACATATTCAAGGTCCATCTCCATACTCATGAGGAACTAATAAAATGCTCCTGCCATTCACTCCCAGTTTAACAGTAGACTACAGGTGCTTTTGAGATTGGCTCAGTAATTAAGAGCACTGACTGCTCTTCCAAAGTTCCTGAGTTCAATGCCCAGTGAGGACACTGTGGCTCACAACCATCTGTAACAGGATATGATGCCCTCTTCTGGTATGTCTGAAGAGAGCAACAAGGTACTCACATACATAAAATAAATAATCTTTAAAAACAGAGTAGACTTCATTTCCGGCCTTTTGCCTCATGGACTATGATTAATGCTTTTAGGCTTCGAGCCGCCTTGCCAGCAGGGATTATAGAAGGGGGCATGACCAGCATTCTATTTACTAGTCCTGCCGGTTGACGTTGGTAAGCGAAATAAAGTGTTCTGTGGTGAAGTCGAAATATATATATATATATTTTTTCATTATAGTCTATTCTAGAACACTCATTCTATTTGGTGGCACTATTTCCTGTTGTAGAGATAGAGTATTTTCTGAAGTTTTCTTGGTTTCATGGTCTCTTAGTCCAGGCTCTTCCTCATTTCTGCTCTGCCTAGGTGAGCCTTCTGAGACTATGGGGGAAAATTTTGAATATTCAAAAACAAGAAGGTAAATGAATTTAAAAAGGTCTTAATGGTGCAGTGAAATATAATACAAAACTCAAGAAGTAAGAAAGACAATGTGTAGTGTAGAGATCTCTATTTCACTGTAACACCAGGAAGGAGAAAATGTTGAGAGTACCCACATGTTAGATTTAGTTTGGTGACTATGGGGTGTCATCCATTTTGTAAAGATATAATTAGTTTGCTAAGGAGAACAGGAGAATATAAGAATAAAACATGACAAAAGTGCTCAAATTTTTAAATAAATACTGCCTGTAAATTTCTCTCTTCAAATTAATTGTCTCTTTCAGCAGGGGTTAAACCATCACCCTTGAAATGATTCTATCACATGGTGACCATATTAAAACTGTAAAAGATGTCTGAATAAACGATTTTAATGATGTTGTCACATCATGAATAGGCCTCTTTGTAAGCTGCTGGTACCCAGGCTCTACGGGGTCTGACAATGTCATCTAGTAATACAATGATATTTTTCTGCCTGCCACTTCTACCTTTGTGTACCATTTCTGCCACTCTTGTGGTGTATGTCAGATGATGATACATAGACTTCAAGATTAGCAATGAGATGAGGTGTTTCTTTTTTGAGGGGTGTCAGAGAAGATTAGAAGTCATGCTGATCTAACTCATGTGGTTTCCACTGAATCCTTGGTGCTGACTGGTGGGAAATCACTCGTCTCTTTTATTTTTCTAGAGCTTCTGAGAGATTTTCTTTATTCCTATGTAAAATTTATCAACCTAGATACAAAGTAGAAAATACAATTTTTCTAATGTCTAAATTGCACTGCCCTTCAGAGGGATTATCCCTATTCCTAGAATCTTCTGCCTTTCTTCTTCCTTCCTTCCTTCCTTCCTTCCTTCCTTCCTTCCTTCCTTCCTTCCTTCCTTCCT